>NC_143025.1:47402500-47702500 GCF_057628025.1 Oncorhynchus mykiss
TGTGTGTTCCTTCCAAACAACTCTGAATATTTTGCCAGTACCGCTGTGGAACATCCAGGTGCTCTTTCGCGAACTTCAGATGTTGCAGAAATGTTTTTTTGGACAGCACTGGCTTCTTCCGTGGTGTCCTCCCATGAACACCATTCTTGTTTAGTGTTTTACGTATCGTAGACTCGTCAACAGAGATGTTAGCGTGTTCCAGAGATTTCTGTAAGTCTTTAGCTGACACGCTAGGATTCTTCTTTACCTCATTGAGCATTCTGCACTGTGCTCTTGCAGTCATCTTTGCAGAAAGGCCACTCCTAGGGAGAGTAGGAACAGTGCTGAACTTTCTCCAATTTGTCTTGCCGTGGACTGATGAACATCAAGGCTTTTAGAGATACTTTTGTAACCCTTTCCAGCTTTATGCAAGTCAACAGTTCTTCTGATATCTCTTTTGTTCGAGGCATGGTTCACATCAGGCAATGCTTCTTGTGAATAGCAAACTCTTTGTGAGTGTTTTTGTGGGGCAGGGCAGCTCTAACCAACATCTTAGATCTCGTCTCATTGATTGGACTCCAGGTTAGATAACTCCTGACCCCAATTAGCTTTTGGAGAAGTCATTAGCTTAGGGGTTCATGTACTTTTTCCAACCTACACTGTGAATGTTTAAATTATGTATTCAATATAGATAAGAAAAATACAATAATTTGTGTGTTATTAGTTTAAGCACACTATGTGTGTCTATTATTGTGACTTGAAGACTTGAAGATGAAGATAAGATCACATTTGATGACCCAATTTATGCAGAAGTCCCGGTAATTCCAAAGGGTTCACATACTTTTTCTTGCCACTGTAGGTATTCAGATCCTTTACTCAGTACTTTGTTGAAGCACCTTTGGCAGAGATTACAGCCTCGAGTCTTCTTGGGTATGACGCTACATGCTTGGCACACCTGTATTTGAAGAGTTTCTCCCATTCTTCTCTGCAGATCCTCTCAAGTTCTGTCAGGTTGGATGGGGAGCTTCGCTGCACAGCTATTTTCAGTTCTCTCCAGAGATGTTCGATTGGGTTCAAGTCCGGGCTCTGGCTGGGCCATTCAATGACATTCAGAGATTTGTCTTGAAGTTGTCTTGACTGTGTGCTTAGGGTCGTTGTCCTGTTGTAAGGTGAAGTTTTGCCCCAGTCTAAGGTCCTGAGGTCTCTGGAGCAGGTTTTCATCAAGGATATCTCTGTACTTTGCTCCGTTCATCTTTCCCTCGATCCTGACTAGTCTCCTAGTCCCTGGCACTGAAATACATCTCCACAGCATGATGCTGCCACCAACATGCTTCACCGTAGGGATGATGCCAGGTTTCCTCCAGATGTGACGCTTGGCATTCAGGCCAAAGAGTTCAATCTTGGCTTCATCAAACCAGAGAATCTGGTTTCTCATCGTATGAGGGTCCTTAGGTGTCTTTTGGCAAAGTCCAAGCGGGCTGTCATATGCTTTTTTACTGAGGAGTGGCTTCCGTCTGGCCACTCTACCATCTACCATAAAGACTTGATTGGTGGAGTGCTGCAGAAATGGTTGTCCTTCTGGAAGGTTCTCAGATCTCCACAGAGGAACTCCGGAGATCTATCAGAGTGAACATCGGGTTCTTGGTCACCTCCCTGACCAAGGCCCTTTTCCCCCGAATGCTCAGTTTGGCCGGGCGGCCAGCTCTAGGAAGAGTCTTGGTGGTTCCAAACTTCTTCCAATTAAGAATGATGGAGGCCACTGTGTTCTTGGGGACCTTCAATTCTGCAGAGATGTTTTGGTACCCTTCCCCAGATCTGTGCCTCGACACAATCCTGTCTCTGAGCTCTAAGGACAATTCCTTCGACCTCATGGCTTGGTTTTTGCTCTGACATGCCCTGTCAACTGTGGGACCTTATATAGACAGGCGTGTGCTTTTCCAAGTCATGTCTAATCAATTGAATTTACCACAGGTGGACTCCAATCAAGTTGTAGAAACATCTCAAGGATTATCAATGGAAACAGGATGCACTTGAGCTCAATTTCGAGTCTCATAGCAAAGGGTCTGAATACTTATGTAAATAAGATATTTGTTTTTTTATTTTTAATACATTTGCTAACATTTCTAAAAACCTGTTTTCGCTTTGTCATTATTGTGTGGACATTGATGAAGATTTAAAAAAAAATGTAATACATTTTTAGAATAATGCTGTAAAAATTGTGGAAAAAGTCACGGGGTCTGAATACTTTCCGAGTGCGCTGTAATTCCTATCTATTTTATTTTTGATGAAGATTTTTCCATTCTTGATTTGCAATTTCAGTTCACTTCCTGAATTAATTATTGGTTGTTTTATCCCAAAGAAATTCCTAGAGTTTGAGGACTGTGTGGATGTTCTCTACCATAAAAATGTTTAGGGCCGGTTTCCCGGACACAGAGTAAATCTAGTCTTGGGCTAAAAAAAAAAACATTTCAGTGGATATTCTCCCTTGAGTCAGCGTTTTAGTCCAGGACTAGGCTTAATCTGTGTCTGGGAAACCAGCCCATAGCGTTTTGACTGACTGTGTATGGTTGTTCTCTCCCACAGAAATTCATAGAGTTTGAGGATGCATTGGAGGGGGAGAAGAAGGACTTGCAGACTCATGTGGAGAGCTTGGAACTGCAGGGGAAACAACTGGAGCTCAAGACCAAGAACTACTCTGACCAGAGTGAGTATAGACTACTGTTACTGCTCAGAACTAGAACTACTCTGACCAGAGTGAGTATTAGTGTGTTTTCACACTTGGTCCCTTTCTGACAATTTTTGTGAACTCAGCGTGGTTTGCTTAATTTTTTGTCCAGTGTGAACACTCCAAAGGAACTCAGACCCCTCAAAACGGACCCCGAAGTGAACCGAACTCAAGAGGTGGTCAGTTCGGTTCCCTTGAATTCCTCGGTCCGGTTCACTTTTTTAGGGCAATGTGAACACAAAGCTACACAGGTTCGCTTGTTATTATTCCCACACCACATACTAGAATACTGCAACACTGTTTCCCCTCCCATAACCCCTCACGTTGGTGCCACAAAAGAGAGAAGATGATTATCTGCCGGTTCGCAGAAAAATATTATTTGTTTGCAATATGTGATCTATAAAGAGATATTCTAACCTGTTTATTTCAATGTGGGATTTGAATAGTGTGTGATGACAACAATATCCTTGGTGAGAATCACGACATAGGGTACAAAATCTATTTTAGCTCTTAAAGGGGCAGTAGACTACATTGGGTGTAGAATTTTCAATTATAGCATTATTTGTCTGCAGTTATTCTTCTGCTATTTATTCTGTTACCAATAATATTTACATGTTCATAGAAATTATAATTATTATGTCTCATCTTTTAACTAAATTAAATCTATTATCTTCCAAAATATAAGTATTAATAAATATCTGTATGATAACAAGTTCTGATGGAATGGCTTGTCCTGCACTCTGTAAAAACGCAGAGTACATTGATTAAATGTTGGAAAAAGGCCTTGGTTCCTTTTAAAACATTGCAATGTGAAATCAAAGAAGACTCGGACCACAAAATAGGTTAAGTGAACAGGCGAAAGAGTTGAGTCCTCATTCGAAGTCAAGGGCAGTGTAAGGACCGACGCTGGGAGATGAGAAGCAAGTACAAGGAGAGTACATTTAATGGATAATATACCAGAAACAAACAAGGACATCGTCTGGACAGGGGAAAACGTAACAACATCAATGATGACACAGGGAACAAACTGAGGAGCAGACAGATATAGAGGGGTAATCAACAAAATAAAGGAGTCCAGATGAGTCCATTGAGCGCTGATGCACGTAATGATGGTGACAGGTGTGGGGTAATGAAGGGCAGCCTGGCACCCTCGAGCGCCAGAGAGGGGAAGCGGGAGCAGGCGTGACAGGCAGTGTGAATACAAAGGGAACTGAGTTCTTTAGCTTTTTTTTACCCCAGAGTTCACTAAAGAGGACTGAGATCAGTTATTTTAAAGAGGACTATTTGTGAAAACACCCTTAAACTTAATAACTAGAACTACTCCGAATAGAGTGAGTATAAAATTCTAATAACCGGAACTACTTCGATCAGAGTGAGTATAGAACTATAATAACTAGAACGACGCCGACCAGAGTGAGTATAGAACTATAATAACTAGAACTTCTCCGACCAGAGTGAGTATAGACTATTAATAACTAGAATTACTTCATCAAGAGTGAGTATAGACTTAGTACTCTGACAATTTGATGTTGACAATGCCATTTGCCCACTACATGGGATAAACAGCTGCAGGTGATTGCACTGTATCTCATGGCATTTACAAACAGATATGCCCAGCAGTGTGATGGATCAGACTTTGTTTACATAAGACAACACATCGATTCTGTATGTATTTTTCTGTTGCTCATCAATGTTTAAAAACTAGAACTACTCTGACCAGGGTGAGTATAGAACTATAATAACCTGAACTACTCCAACCAGAGTGAGTATAGAACTATAATAACTTGAACTACTCCAACCAGAGTGAGTAGTACCTCAGTACTAAAACACTGTGTAATATTACTCAGAGCACGAACTGCTTCGACCAGAGTGAGTGTGTACTTCTCAAAACTAGCACACTGCAAGTGTGCACTAATCAGAACTAGCACACTGTGAGTCTTCACGACTCAGAACTACCGCACACACCGTGAGTCTGCATTACTCATAACTATGTGATGGTACACTATTGACTTCCAAGCACAAAGTGTATAGCCTAGCACATAGTGGTTGTCTACCTACGATGTGGAGGACTAAACATAGCCTACTAGCACACATTGGTTTTGCACCATGAAGAGATTTGCGTGTAGTATTCAAGGACACAATATAGCCCGTTTTACACTAACCCACCATGTCCGGATGAGCCAGTGCATGTTCTGTGGTTAATATGGCTTAATAGGGTTTTAGTGCCTCTGACAGCAAAAAGACTCACATATTCAATCAATAAGAAAACGGGCCTGCTACCATTTAGTGTTTCAAAGCAGACCAGCTTTAAATGGAGAGCACCATCACACTATCCACTGTTCAATATGGAGCCATTTCCAGAAAGTCCTGGACTAATAGTCACTTTCAATGGAGAATCTCACCAGCCCGAAGTGTATAACCCACAGTGCTGTTACAATGGGTGGCTGGTTGACTCTGATTCTGTTTATCTGGGTTTCAGTCACTCGTCTGGAGGAGCGTGAGTCAGACATGAAGAAGGAGTACAATGCATTGCACCAGCGACACACGGAGGTAGGAACAGCCGTGTGTGTGTGCGTGCATGAGAGAGTTTAGTATCTGACTCCATTACAAGCTGCTAGGTTTGTATCATGATGTTGTTCGCCTGGTGCAATAGAACCAAGTCAGTGGAATTACGTCCATCTTCCTCACTCATCCTCTCTCTTCCTGTCAGATGATTCAAACATACGTGGAGCATATTGAGAGGTCCAAGATGCAACAGGCAGGGAACAACAGCCAGTCAGAAGGGCCAGGCAGTGGACGAACGTGAGTGGCCGACTTTTTAAAAACATTTTCATCATAAAATGTTATTATCCCCAAGTGAGGAAAATCCGTTGAGGAGCATACAGACAAAGCTCTACAATTCATATAACAACATAGACATAAAATAATATAGTTAGTTGTGACCTTTCTGGAAAGTGTGGGTAGGTGGGTGTGTTGGTGGGTGTGTGTGTGTGTGTGCAGGGGGAAGAGTATAGAAATGGATCCTGGCATAGCTTAGTAGTAGCAACTATGCTGAGGTAATGGTCTGTGCTTTGTTGTGCTTGGAATAAGTGTGCAAGGGTTTAGTGTTCTGTGTTTAGTGTGCTGTAGTTGTGTTGTGTGTAATGCCTTCTGTTGTGCTGCTGTGTTAGTCTGTGGTAGCTTGTCTTGTGACCAGTGATGTAGTGGTTAAAAAACAGGTGGGTAAAAGCTGATCGCTGTTTGTGGTGAGTAAAGTAACGCTCCCTATACTTTCAATGCCTTTTTTCCACAAAAGGTTGGTAAAAGCTTGTGCATAATAAAATATGTCAGTAAACAACATTTACGTGTGTTTTACCCTCCACTACACCACTTGTGACCTGTTGTATCATGGTTTGGCTTCACTCTAATCAATATATGTCTGTCTCGTTGTCTCACTCTGTGCTCGTGCTGCTGTGTTGCACAGTCAACGCCACATGTGGAGGAAAAGGTAAATCACTACCCCCAAAAACCTCCCCCCCTCCATGCCTGTCCCCTCAATCTCATTCAGTGTTTGTCAGTCTTGGTCCTGAGTATAGGACCCGGGTTCAAATACTTGGAAAATCATTTTAAATATTCAGAGCTTTTTGCTGAGTCTTTTTGGGACTTTTCTATTGGTTTTTTAAGCCAGGCAAGCTGAACCAGGCTCAGATACAGTATTTATTTCAGTAGTGCCGAGGGATTATAGATTTTTGAGTTCGTTTCAGTTCGATTATTTATTTTTTACATTAAATGCATTATGAAATAATGACATTAAAATGATTAGAGCTTTTTCAAAAATAGTGAACATTCAATTGTCAAAACATTGGAAATATTCTATTGTCTCTGTCAGGTCCACATAGAAAAATAGAGAATTGCTATTAAATATTTAAATATTTCAGTTGTGTATATTACTTAGTTTTATTTGACGACTTCATAAGTATTAATTCCTTAAAATCAGCATCTCAACTCTGCTCAGGCAGTAGCAGCCAGCCAGACAACCAACCATCTAACGTTATCTCTGTTCTCCCCATACTGTACTGTCTAGCTAGCTAGGCTAGCATGCCTAAGTATGCTACAGAGCTGTCTGACGAAATCTTTTTACTAGTTCTTTAAAGTAGATAAGGCATACTTTCACAAACTCTATCCCTCTCTCTCGTTATTGTGTTGTCTACTATCTTCTCTCTCTTGCTGTGGCGTATGCGGTCTGTGTGTATCTAACCTAGCATAGCAGGCGTAAAAATATATCCAAACCAGAAAAGAACAGGCGCAATGGATTATGGCCATTGTAGTTAATTACCACTTTTCTGAGCTGAACTTGAATATTTGCTTAATGAAAACTACAACTCCCGTCAGCTCAGCATCCCATATAGCGCTGGACTTAATTTCTCTCGTGCATGATTTGATTTCTCTCTAGAGAAACAGGGTGTTGGGCTACCAAAAAAACTAAAAACTAAGTGGAATTCAAGTAATTGAAGCATGTCAATTAGTTGTTTATAATAACAACAACAAAAAACGGAACTTTGGTTAATCGCTCAGCACAAATTTTCAGGTATCTAAAAACCCAGGTCTGCTGAGTATACAAGCTTTTGCTCCAGCCCAGCACTAACACACCTGATTCAACTAATGGGGAGCTTGTTGATTAGTTGAATCAGGCCTGCAGACCCTGTGGTTCCCAGGACTAGGACTGACAATCACTGCCCTGGCTCCATTGACCAACCAGCCTCTCCTTGGACTAGAAGTTCCCCTGCCCCCAGTATGTCCCAATATGGAATGGGCCCAGAGTTTGTGCCTTTGTCCTTTACCTTCTCCTATATCACCCACTGTTTATGGTCTGTCTGTGTTTCTGTCGCACAGCTGAGTCGAGTGGAGACGAATGGATTCGGTTCAGTTTGTTCATGCAGTCGTCCTGATGAACCCTTCCGAGCTAGCTAGTTTATGCTTGTGGCTAGAAACTCCAGCGAGGATTTGAAACTTGTCTGCCGAAGTCAGGACTTGGTAGAGTATTCAGAATAATTACGTTTTTATCTGAGTATTTTATGTGAAATTCACTACAATAAATGTGCTTTCGCTGTCACCCAGGCTTGATATTGGCTACACTAGCTAGCTACTTCCCACTCCTTACTGCGGGACAGCAGTGCTCGGCAAGCAGAAGCAAAGGACACTGTGCTCCATGTTCAAGTCATTTATATTTAGTAAGTTTTGTTATCTGTTTTAACAAACCTTTTTTATTTTTGTACTTATGTATTGCATATAGTTTTTTTTGTGGTGTGGTTTTCATATAAGCCCTTAGGCTTCCAACTACACCTGCACACCTTTTTTTGTTGTTTTGTTTTTAATCTGTATTGTTGTCTATCACTTTTTTATTTTTTAAATATATTTTTTATTTATTTCGCCTTTATTTAACCAGGTAGGCTAGTTGAGAACAAGTTCTCATTTACAACTGCGACCTGGCCAAGATAAAGCAAAGCAGTTTGACACATACAACAACACGGAGTTACACATTGAATAAACAAACATACAGTAGGAAAAAAAAGTCTATATACAATGTGTGCAAATGAGGTAAGATAAGGGAGGTAAAGGCAATAAATAGGCCATAGTGGCGAGGTAATTACGATATAGCAATTAAACACTGGAGGGATTGATGTGCAGAAGATGAATGCGAATGGGGTGCGAAGGAGCAAAATAAATAAATACAGTATGGGGATGAGGTAGTTGGATGGCCTATTTAAGGTGCAATGATCTGTGAGCTGCTCTGACAGCTGGTGCTTGAAGTTAGTGAGGGAGATATGAGTCTCCAGCTTCAGTGATTTTTGCCGTTCGTTCCAGTCATTGGCAGCAGAGAACTGGAAGGAAAGGCGGCCAAAGGAGGAATTGGCTTTGGGGGTGACCAGTGAAATATACCTGCTGGAGCGGGTGTGTGCTGCTATGGTGACCAGTAAACTGAGATAAGGCAGGGCTTTACCTAGCAAAGACTTGTAGATGACCTGGAACCAGTTTGGCGACGAGTATGAAGCGAGGGCCAGCCAATGAGAGCATACAGGTCGGAGTGGTGGGTAGTATATGGGGCTTTGGTGACAAAACGGATGGCACTGTGATAGACGGCATCCAATTTGTTGAGTAGAGTGTTGGAGGCTATTTTGTAAATGACATCGCAGAAGTCAAGGATCGGTAGGATAGTCCGTTTTACGAGAGTATGTTTGGCAGCATTAGTGAAGGATGCTTTGTTGCCAAATAGGAAGCCAATTCTATATTTAATTTTGGATTGGAGATGGTTAATGTGGGTCTGGAAGGAGAGTTTACAGTCTAACCAGACACCTAGGTATTTGTAGTTGTCCACACATTCTAAGTCAGAACCGTCCAGAGTAGGGATGCTGGACGGATGGGCGGGTGCGGGCAGCGATCGGTTGAATAGCATGCATTTAGTTTTACTTGCATTTAAGAGCAGTTGGAGGCCACGGAAGGAGAGTTGTATGACCATGAAGCTCGTCTGGAGGTTAGTTAGCACAGTGTCCAAAGAAGGGCCAGAAGTATACAGAATGGTGTCGTCTGCGTAGAGGTGGATCAGAGAATCACCAGCAGCAAGAGCGACATCATTGATATATACAGAGTTTTCTTTGGTGCAATTTTTAAAAAACATTTTAATGAATGTTGTTGCTGGCAAACTCTCCCCATTGAGCAGTAGACTGTATCATGGTGACATCCATATGGTTACTACCAATTTGACGCGTTCTTTTTCGTGTAGGCTGTTATCCTACTCAAAATAAAATAAATTGGGATGGAAGAAATTGACCATGTAATACAGCTGCACAGTGGGAAGCAACTCCAGTCGGCAAGCCTCGATACAACACAGTTGCATTGGTCATTCGCACCAGCTTGACTGAACCCAACCAATCCGCTCGCCTCCACTTTACTCTCAACTGCGCGACATACAGTACGTCATCAATTTGGGCAACAGGCGTGTCCTTATAGCCTCTCCCGTTTCTCCATAACATGGATATCTCGTGTCATATTATGTCGGTCTGGTTTAGTGTCAGTCTGTCCAGTAGCTGGCTTTGTGTGTTGTACTTAATTCAGGGGATTTTCAGTTTTATGCTTATGCAACCCCAAAGTTAGCTTTCACATCTCTCCAGATACCTAATGTACAGTACATTATCTCCTGCTCTCTCTGCCCCTCCCTCTCTCTTTCTCTCCCCTCTACCCCTCTCTCTGCCCCTCGCCTCTCTTTTCCCCCTCACCTCTCTCTCTCTGCCACTCCCTCTATCTCCCTGTTTCCTTTTTCTTCTCTCAAACCTTTACTCTTCCCCCCTTTGTTTCGTGCTCCACTCTCCTGTCCTCCTCTCTCCTCCCGCCCCCTCTCTTTTCCCCCAGCAGCAAAGTGGAGCGTCCCCCGTCGTTGAGCCTGTACCCCAGTGGAGAGGGCATGGGGATGGTACGTGGGGGGGGGGGGCTAGGATGATAATGCCTGGGTCTGGGACCGACTTCTGGCAGGTCAACGAGCTCAGCCAATCCCGCTACACCTCTGGCTACCAGGTGTGATAGCGGCTCCATCCCAAATGGCACCCTATTCTTTTTATAGTGCACTACTTTTGACCAGAGCACTATGGGCCCTGGTTAAAAGTAGTGCACTATAAAGGGGAATAGGATGACATTTGGGACGCACACAGACACTCCCCCTGGACCTCACGTCTGCAGAACGCGTCATGCCACACCCCCACCATTACCACCGTCAATCAGAATCATCCAGACACATCCCTCACGCCTGCATGTGTCCCTCGTCTTCCAAGAGCTTTTCTTTGTGGTGCTTGTCGATAGTTTTTTTATGGCGGTGAGTGTAATGAAGACATGACAGTGTATGAACAGATATGATGAATACATTAATATTAGGATAAAAATATTACATTAAATTGGTGTAATTTCTTTTCACTTACAGTGCCTTGTGAAAGTATTCGGCCCCCTTGAACTTTGCGACCTTTTGCCACATTTCAGGCTTCAAACATAAAGATATAAACTGTATTTTTTTGTGAAGAATCAACAACAAGTGGGACACAATCATGAAGTGGAACGACATTTATTGGATATTTCAAACTTTTTTAACAAATCAAAAACTGAAAAATTGGGCGTGCAAAATTATTCAGCCCCCTTAAGTTAATACTTTGTAGCGCCACCTTTTGCTGCGATTACAGCTGTAAGTCGCTTGGGGTATGTCTCTATCAGTTTTGCACATCGAGAGACTGAAATTTTTTCCCATTCCTCCTTGCAAAACAGCTCGAGCTCAGTGAGGTTGGATGGAGAGCATTTGTGAACAGCAGTTTTCAGTTCTTTCCACAGATTCTCGATTGGATTCAGGTCTGGACTTTGACTTGGCCATTCTAACACCTGGATATGTTTATTTTTGAACCATTCCATTGTAGATTTTGCTTTATGTTTTGGATCATTGTCTTTTTGGAAGACAAATCTCTGTCCCAGTCTCAGGTCTTTTGCAGACTCCATCAGGTTTTCTTCCAGAATGGTCCTGTATTTGGCTCCATCCAGCTCCATCCATCTTCCCATCAATTTTAACCATCTTCCCTGTCCCTGCTGAAGAAAAGCAGGCCCAAACCATGATGCTGCCACCACCATGTTTGACAGTGGGGATGGTGTGTTCAGGGTGATGAGCTGTGTTGCTTTTACGCCAAACATAACGTTTTGCATTGTTGCCAAAAAGTTCAATTTTGGTTTCATCTGACCAGATGTTTGGTGTGTCTCCCAGGTGGCTTGTGGCGAACTTTAAACAACACTTTTTATGGATATCTTTAAGAAATGGCTTTCTTCTTGCCACTCTTCCATAAAGGCCAGATTTGTGCAATATACGACTGATTGTTGTCCTATGGACAGAGTCTCCCACCTCAGCTGTAGATCTCTGCAGTTCATCCAGAGTGATCATGGGCCTCTTGGCTGCATCTCTGATCAGTCTTCTCCTTGTATGAGCTGAAAGTTTAGAGGGACGGCCAGGTCTTGGTAGATTTGCAGTGGTCTGATACTCCTTCCATTTCAATATTATCGCTTGCACAGCGCTCCTTGGGATGTTTAAAGCTTGGGAAATCTTTTTGTATCCAAATCCGGCTTTAAACTTCTTCACAACAGTATCTCGGACCTGCCTGGTGTGTTCCTTGTTCTTCATGATGCTCTCTGCGCTTTTAACGGACCTCTGAGACTATCACAGTGCAGGTGCATTTATACGGAGACTTGATTACACACAGGTGGATTGTATTTATCATCATTAGTCATTTAGGTCAACATTGGATCATTCAGAGATCCTCACTGAACTTCTGGAGAGAGTTTGCTGCACTGAAAGTAAAGAGGCTGAATAATTTTACACGCCCAATTTTTCAGTTTTTGATTTGTTAAAAAAGTTTGAAATATCCAATAAATGTCGTTCCACTTCATGATTGTGTCCCACTTGTTGTTGATTATTCACAAAAAAATACAGTTTTATATCTTTATGTTTGAAGCCTGAAATGTGGCAAAAGGTCGCAAAGTTCAAGGGGGCCGAATACTTTCGCAAGGCACTGTAAGTACTTTTTTCTACAATAATAGAACATAACATAGATTCTATCGTCCCGTTTGCACCTGTCTTTACATCACGTTTCACATGTAAGTGTGATGCTTTGTTACTATGTGTACGCGCAAGATTGTGAACATTCCAACGAGCCTTGCAAGAGAAGAACCCTGGCTTCCCTATTCTCCACCCTTCAGCCTAAATGTGCATTGCACACTCTCCGTCATTAATTTAAAAGCATTGGCTTGATGCAAACATTGTCTGAAGGGAGTTTCCTCCATTGTTAAATCCATGAAGGGAAGTGTGCACGTGGACACTTTGGGAGAAGGGTGGATAATCGGGATGCAGCCCCTCTTTAACAATACAGCCCCTTAACCTCTTTAACCGTCTGACCTCTGATGCCCCAGGAGGATGGTTCCGAGTCGGACTCGGTGGCGGCCACGCCCAGTAGCACAGGAAGTAAGTCCAACACGCCCACTTCCTCCGTCCCTTCCGCCACCGTCACGCCCCTCAACGAGGGCTTCCTCCCACCCGGCGAGTTCGACCCAATGCATGCTGTAAGCCGCGGCATGAAGAGTGCTAAACACCTCAGCAAAAACATGGAGGTGCAGGTCTCCCAGAAAACCAGGAATGTCAGCATCGGTGAGTGTAACGTGTTGTTACACACACACCCATGCATGTATTGATAAGGTCCCTCAGAGAAGGAGTACTGATCTAGGATCAGGTCCCCCCCCTGTCCATGTAATCTTATTCATTATGATCTAAAATGCAAAACTGATCCTAGATCATCACTCCTATTCTGAGATGCTTTGTGAATATGGTTTTGAGTGTGTATGATATTCTATCTGTACTCAGGTATGGGTAGCAGTGATGAGGGGTCAGAATTCCAAGAGATCATTGATTCCACACCAGAGCTGGATATGTGTGTGGACCCCCGTCTCTATGGTGGAGGAAACAGGTAACACACACACACACACACACACACACACACACACACACACAGAGCAATGATTAAATATCAGTGTGTGTGTCAGTCCTTCCCAGGGCATTGTGAATGAGGCGTTCGGTATCAACACTGACTCTCTCTACCATGAGATCAAGGATGCCAAGTCTGACATCATCGGGGATGTTGACGCCGGGGCTGAGCTTTTAGGTAAGCCAATCAGAGGACTATTGGGTGGGGTATATGCAAATTAGCTATTGGAAGGCAACCTAGGCAAGTCTCTGGTCATGTTCCAGGCTGTCTACATTGCAAATGTTGCATTGCATTAACCAATGGTTGTGTGTC
Organism: Oncorhynchus mykiss; assembly: GCF_057628025.1. NCBI lineage: Eukaryota > Metazoa > Chordata > Actinopteri > Salmoniformes > Salmonidae > Oncorhynchus > Oncorhynchus mykiss. The sequence goes on from NC_143025.1 coordinate 47,416,049, forward strand.
ATGTCATCGACTGCACAGTCGGGTGTCAGATTGCTATTTCAAATAATGTGTTTAGCTGATATGTTAAACACCTATCGAGCATTGTGAGTTCTGGCATGCGTCTGAAATGTAGTCACCCTGGAACCCGACCTCTGTCTGCACTAAGCAAAGAGTCATTGGGAATGTAAGCTGCGGTGCTTAGTGCACCAGCTGTGTCACCAGCTGTGTCATCGTTGCCATAGCACTGGCTAGCTCTGAACTCCATGCACACAGCGAAATGTTCATCACCACCTCACATTCCCGGCAGCTCCCCCATCCTCCACTGCACCGCAAAGCACCCTAGGATATCACTTGCACCATGGCTGCAGTCCCCATTTATTTTATATATTTGAGTGGTTGATTTTACAGGGCAAGCTAAATTATTCTTGATTTACTCTTGGTTTACTTCCTTTTACCAGGTATAGTTGACAGAGCTTTATGAGTGGTTTATTTAATTGCGATCATATTAGTTTATTGACCCATGACCCTTCTCTGTGCTTCCTCTCTCCCTTCCTGTGTATGCTGGATACACCTCTAGGGGAGTTCTCAGGTGTGTATCTGAACCCTCTCTTTCTCTTTCTCTCTCTTTCTCTCCTCTCTCTCTCTCACTCACTCACTCACTCACTCACTCACTCACTCACTCACACACACACACACACACACACACACACACACACCTCCCAATGACATATGCTGGCATTACATGCTACAACAGTTGTTTTAAATGTTGATCTAGTCCAGATATTGTCCAGATAATGCTTTCTTTGATTGGTTGGTCATAATGTTACAAAGCTCAACTGAACCCTGTGGTCAATGAAGGTGAATCTCTCTGAGTCTAAACTGACAGTGTTCTCTGGGCTTGGACAGATCCAAGCTCTCTTTTTACTCTCTGAAGCTTTTGAATATAACAAGTGCTTATCAGCATTCTCTCTCTTTTTTGTCTCACCCCATCCCTCCTTCTCTCTTTCTCTCTGGGCTGTGCCCCCGCCCCCCTGTCCTTCTCTCTCCCCGTTTCTCTTCCTCTCCCCAGTCCGTGATGATTTTTTCGGTAAGGCTTCCTCTAGCCTTATTCAGCATCTCTAGCTGTTGCTCATCCTCCCATGTCGTTGTGTCTTGTCTTTTCTGCGTTCCATGTTGTGATGCCATTTCCTACCTGTTCCCCTGCTGTGATGTCACTTCCACCCGTTTCCTGTTGGCTGTTATTTGAGTCTGGCAAGCCTTTTCTTTTTGTATTTGTTTTTCACCTTTTATTTAGATTTTTAATTCATTGCTTTGTCCTCATGTTTGACACTGCGAAAGCTCTAACGGTTTTGACATGAGGCTATTGTTTGTAGGGTAGCCAGGTAGGTTGTGCCTACCAGAGAAAATATTGATTTCTCCTTTTTGGTTGAGAGGGAATGAGTCCCGTCCTGTCCGTCAAGACATACACTTTTCATAAACCTTTAAAACATTGGAAATAACTTCAAAACAATGGTGTTCTTTTGTGTTGGTTGTATTACCAAAATAAATGATTACACACATATTACACACGTTACACACATGATTACACACGTTATAAATATAACAAACAATGAGCTCTGGTTCCTCAAGAAAAGTCCTGTACCTCGGGCCTAAAAGAGTCCAGCCCGGTAAATGAGTTCAGTTAACCCAAGTGACCTCAGTCATGCAATTGTCTTTTCATAAAGTGATGCATAAACCCTGTCTCATTAATACAATCAGATTGCAAGAAACAGTTTTACCACACAACTATAAAGTGTCACATCTCTGTAGTCTTCACTACAACTGAATCAGGGCCGGTCCTGGACGTTCTGCTGCCCTAGGCAAGACAAAAATCAGAGGAACAGAACATAATAGCAGCCCAATTAAAAGGCCTATGCTGCAAATTAAACACAATTTTTAACACATCTGGTTAGTAGGCTATATAATCAGTTAAGTGTCAATAACATAGCCTAATATTTTCAATCTGATTACATTGATAAAATCACCAATGCCCTGGACATTTTGCTGAACTAGGTGAGATAAAAATAAGTACATCTTAGTCATGAATCTAAGCATGGCACTTTCAAAAGTTACCTTTCCACCCAGACAGAGGCTCTACTGACACAGAAAACTGTAAGCTTCAACTGCTGGCTACTTGTCCGTTGTATAACCCAACAACAGAAGTGCTTCCCTAAAAGCTGCCTGGGTTTAAACAAACATCTTCTCTTTTCAGAAAGAGAAAAGCTCAATTAATAGGGACAGAATAGCAGTCATTTTTTTTATCTCCTCGAATATTATAGGCTGCAGTTTAGCTTCAGAGTGTCATATACAGGAATTAATATATCCCCATATGCATCGGAGTCACGTACTTCGCGGACATTTTAGAGCTTGTTTCTACCATAAGGCGCCACGGAGTTAAGCATTGTTATAATCTTGATATAATCTGGACACGTTTTATGTATTTATTTCAAAATATAAAGCAAACAATAGATATAATTTGTGCCCTCTTCTTTAACAAATGGTATGTGATACCATCACTCAATTCGAGCCCTTGTTTTAGTCAAACACACCAAGCCCTTCTCAGACATGGAGGTATTTAATGTGACAGTGTTGGAGTATTTTGCTACACCGTCATCAATGGATAGGATAATTGTGTCTGTCAAACAGGTAGGCTTACCACTTATTTTTTGTAGGATGAAGAAATAAGCTCCAATTATATTTTACCCCTGCTTTGGAGAGTTAAAATGTTGCTATCACTATGCAACCAGCTACCTATAGTAGGAAAACAAGTTACTTATTAATAATATCCCACCTGTTATCACACATGGCACGACCCCATAATTGTTATAATTACAATAAAAATAACACTGATAACATATTTAACATATATTTTAATATTTCTTTAGAACTGTAAAACAGAGTAAGATCATTTGAGCTTTGGAAACAACTGCTTTCATAAATGCATGGTGGGCCCCGTTTCGCTGGAGCAGGGTAAAATAAGCTTTATGTCAATGACCCAGCCTTAACGAATTTAGTTTATTTACATACCGAATTTGATTGTCTAACATCAGTTTAAACAATTTATTTATTTTGTCTCCACCTAGAGTGGCCTCTTTCCTCTGCTGTGGTGCTGCATTGCAGTCAGCGATGTCTTCTCTCGAAGCTGTCCATGGTCCTGAAATCAAATAATCTGAGTTTGCTTGGACACCAGTCTGATCTCCAGCTCCTTCCACCTTTGGGAACTATCTAGGTGGTCATGCGACTTCTCATGTGAGCTAAGGAGGTGGCACAGATTCTTCCAGTCCCTGGTTGCATCCCTGACCAGCAAAAAAATTGGTCTCTTCACTCTCTCCCCGTGGGTCACCGAAATGTTTCGTTGCCCCTCATCTCTTGGGAAATTCCCATCCTTATCATGATGTGGCCCAGGCTGCACTAACATATCTCGTAAAGATCCCATTCCTATATTTTGGCCACTCACCAGGATATTTTATGTTTTTTGTGTGGGAGTCGGATTTAATCAGCAGCACCACTATCATCCGGGACGGGGAGCGACGAATCTGAGTCTGGGTCCAAGATAGTAGGGTCTTCACTGGCATTGTTTGGAGGTGTGGCTAGGCCTGGTGCGAACACCTGTTCTTGTCCAGCCAGAGAGCTTTTATCATCGGTGGAATTGCATGGCTCAGGCTCCTCCGGTTTGCCTTCTTCGCTCAGCGAACGGGGGCTCGTCGTTGTCGGGGAATGAGTGGCCTGTCCAAGTAGGCTTGTCAGCTGCCAGCTGATGGACAGTGCTGCATGCTGATACATTTCACCAGAGAATTACTTTGGTTCAAAGATTGTGCCTATTTTCTCATTGTTAAAAAAAAAAAAATCTCATCCTGGTAGTTTTTCACTAATGACTTTAGTCACTAATCGTCTTCGTCACACACCAACATAAAAAAATACAATAATTTAATTGGCAGATACATTTGTATTAATGTTTCACAATTGGAAAATCGCATATAAACACACACATCACCATAGCTACCAATGATAGTGGGCGTGAACTTCGGAAGAAGCGGGAATGGATTGCAGCAACGCTATGAGCTGGTGGCTGGGGTGCCGCGGGCGATGTAGTAGCCGATTAAGGGTGATGGAGGGCGCCAGCCAATTGTCAAAATGCCGCCATAGGCGGCGGCCTAATCTTGCCTAATGGGAGGGCCGGCCCTGAACTGAACACATAAATCATCACATCACACCAAAACAAATGAAATACCGAATGCAAAAAGTTGTAGTCAATCGGTCAGTCAGACAATCCAATCCGCCAACAGATCTCCGGCGGGGAAAGGCCACGAAGAAACAGCGGAGACCAACGTAGATCGGTAGTCGAACAATAGACCTAAGTAGAGCCAATACTGATTGGTCCTGCCACAAGGTTACAGTACACACTTTTTACTACAAACAAAACAAACTGGGTCTCAACGAGCTTCCAAGATGAGGGTAGAACACTTCCTCTCTCGCGCCACTGTCACAACCTACTTTTGCGCAGCTAATCCTGGCTATTTAATAGGGAATTAAAGGGGAATCGCCCTATTGGCAGGAGAATCACGGATACGCTTCAGACAAATTCACCTCCGTCACAAAGCGGATGAAAAAAAACTTCAGTTGAATGACTTAATTTCAGAGATCCATTCCCCTTTTATTTGAGCATGTCACAGCAAACACATCATTATTGTATATGTATTTATTTTGGGAAATCTTTTGGTCTTTTCTTGGTTTCATTTCAGCATGCGGGAGTTGGTTAAAACACCATGATGCTCCCCAAAACCTCCAAACGTTCATGGATAGAATTAACCCATGAATAGCCCCAGAATTCACATTCAAAGACAATCTGTTCATGAAAAAAAGTAAACTAAATGTATAGTTAATGAACAGTTGTAGAGTTAATGAAGTGTTTATAGAGCTATAGAATGAGTGTAGCCTGGTCCCAGGTCTGTTTGTGCTCTCAGACAGATCTGGGACCAGGCTAGAAGGAGTGTTGTTAGTGCTAATCAATGCTAACACTAATGTTAATATGTCACAGGGATGGGCAAGGAGGTGGAGAATCTGCTGACAGAGAACAAACATCTTCTGGAGACCAAGTAAGTGTGTGTGTTGTAAACTTACACTTGTTTGTTGTGCTGCTCCACATTAAAGATGGTTTGGTACAAGATAGATTTACTAGCGGGGCTGTTCTTTTGCAAGGGTTGAGTAAAAATGTTTTTTTTTTAATAGAGAGAGCACACAAACATGCGTTTGTTTGTTTGTGTGTGTGTGTGTGTGTGTGTGTGTGTGTGTTGAGAGTGATGGTAAGACACAGAGAGAAACAGAGAGAAACAGGTTTTCCTTTTCCAGTGTAAATGCCTTTTGGTTGGCACCCGAAGACTTGTCTAAGGATTATTGAGTAAAGCAGTACAATTATTGATTCCCATTTCTCCCCATGCAGAAATGCCCTGAACATTGTGAAGAACGACCTGATAGCCAAAGTGGACGAGCTCTCTGGGGAGCATGAGGTGCTGAGAGAGGAACTGGAGGCCCTTAGGACCGCCAAGAACAAAGTGCACATAAAGGTTAAAGAACTGGAAGAAGAGCTGAAGAGGTGAGGGGTTGTGGGAGGGTGTGCGTGCGTGCATAGTGTGTGTGACTTGTGACTCTTATGACTCTTTGCCTCCTCAGGTTGAGAGCAGAGGCTCTGACTCTGGGAGCATCTCAGGACTCCAAGGATGAAGGAGGGGAAGATGTGAGTCAAACAAACAAACAGATAAACATTTTACATTTACATTAAGTCATATAGCAGACACTTTTATCCAGAGCGACTTACAGTTAGTGCATTAGTAACTAGATACAACAACCACATATCACAGTCATAGAGTCATAATCTAGGTTTCCATCCAATTGACAACAGATTTTCATGCAAATATTCTAAAATGTATTTCCATCTGAGATTTGTTTCCATCAAATTGACTTGTTCCTGATAAAAGGCTGTGCTTGGTGACTTAGTGCACATAAAAAATAAATGTTTGCGGTTAAATTTCTATGTACTGAATAAAAATACAATATAAATGGGTTTCCATCGCATTTTCAACTCGACTGATGGTTTTGTCACTAAACATTTTTTGTTATATAGCGAATGTGCCCACTCTGGTCTTGGCATATGCAGTCTGGCCAATACCTCACAGACACAGTTCGGGAATAGCCTACTTACTACATGATGAGATTATTATGGACAAAATAGTGAGATTATTTTACTTGTCAAACAGCAGCCAAGCATCGATCATCATGTCACCAGAATAAGACAAGATATTTATTGGAAAGGAGCATTAAGCTCATCACTGCGGACTTTCACCACTCTGAAGTTCATAATTTATTTCATTTGTAGTCTAACAAACTGCATGCTTTCCCGAGTCGTAGTGGGAGGACCAAACTTGCAGTCACCGTGGGACTCCAAGTTTACTTTGATATGATGGTTAATATACTGAACAAATATAAACGCAAAATGCAACAATGTCAACGATTTTACTGAGTTACAGTTCATATAAGGAAATCAGTCAATTGAAATAAATTCATTAGGCCCTAATCTATGGATTTCACATGACTGGGAATACAGATATGCATATGTTGGTCACAGATACCTTAAAAAAAAGTAGGGGTGTGGATCAGAAAACCAGTCAGAATCTGGTGTGACCACCATTTGCCTCATGTAGCGTGACACATCTTCTTCGCATAGAGTTGATCAGGCTGTTGATTGTGGCTTGTGGAATGTTCTTCCACTCCTCTTTAATGTCTGTGCGAAGTGGCTGGATATTGACGGGAGCTGGAACACGCTGTCCCAAACATGCTAAATGAGTGACACGTCTGGTGAGCATGCAGGCCATGGAAGAACTGGGACCTTTTCAGCTTCCAGAAATTGTGTACAGATCCTTGCGACATGCATTGTCATGCTGAAACATGAGGTGATGTCGGCGGATGAATGGCATGACAATGGGCCTCAGGATCTCGGAACGGTATCTCTGCATTCAAATTGCAATCGATAAAATGCAATTGTGTTCATTGTCCTTAGCTTATACCTGCCCATACCATAACCCCACTGCCACCATGGGGCACTCTGTTCACAACATTGACATCAGCAAACAACTTTGGAGGCAGCTTATGATAGAGAAATTAACATTCAATCCTCTGGCAACAGCTCTAGTGGACATTCCTGCAGTCAGCATGCCAATTGCACACTCCCTCAAAACTTGAGACATCTGTGGTATTGTGTTGTGTGACAAAACTGCACATTTTAGATTGGCCCTTTATTGTCCCCAGTTCTCAGTACAAGGTACACCTGTGTAATGATCATGCTGTTTTATCAGCTTTTTGATATTCCACACCTGTCAGTTGGATGGATTCTTTTGGCAAAGGAGAAATGCTAACTAACAGGGATATAACCAAATTTTTGCATAGAACTTGAGAGAAATAAGCTTTACATGTTGCGTTGCAGTGGGGAGAACAAGTATTTGATACACTGCTGATTTTGCAGTTTTTTTTTATCATAGGTACACTTCAACTGTGAGAGACGGAATCTAAAACAAAATCCAGAAAATCACATTGTATGATTTTTAAATAATTAATTTGCATTTTATTGCATGACATACAGTGGGGTAAAAAAGTATTTAGTCAGCCACCAATTGTGCACGTTCTCCCACTTAAAAAGATGAGAGAGGCCTGTAATGTTCATCATAGGTACACTTCAAATATGACAGACCTAATGAGGGAAAAATATCCAGAAAATCACATTGTAGGATTTTTAATGAATTTATTTGCAAATTATGGTGGAAAATAAGTATTTGGTCACCTACAAACAAGCAAGATTTCTGGCTCTCACAGACCTGTAACTTCTTCTTTAAGAGGCTCCTCTGTCCTCCACTCATTACCTGTATTAATGGCACCTGTTTGAACTTGTTATCAGTATAAAAGACACCTGTCCACAACCTCAAACAGTCACACTCCAAACTCCAATATGGCCAAGACCAAAGAGCTGTCAAAGGACACCAGAAACAAAATTGTAGACCTGCACCAGGCTGGGAAGACTGAATCTGCAATAGGTAAGCAGCTTGGTTTGAAGAAATCAACTGTGGGAGCAATTATTAGGAAATGGAAGACATGCAAGACCACTGATAATCTCCCTTGATCTCGGGCTCCATGCAAGATCTCACCCTGTGGGGTCAAAATTATCACAAGAACCACACGGGGGGACCTAGTGAATGACCTGCAGAGAGCTGGGACCAAAGTAACAAGCCTACCATCAGTAACACACTACGCCTCCAGGGACTCAAATCCTGCAGTGCCAGACGTGTCCCCCTGCTTAAGCCAGTACATGTCCAGGCCCGTCTGAAGTTTGCTAGAGAGCATTTGGATGATCCAGAAGAAGATTGGGAGAATGTCATATGGTCAGATGAAACCAAAATATAACTTTTTGGTAAAAACTAAACTCGTCGTCTTTAGAGGACAAAGAATGCTGAGTTGCATCCAAAGAACACCATACCTACTGAGAAGCATGGGGGTGAAAACATCATGCTTTGGGGCTGTTTTTCTGCAAAGGGACCAGGACGACTGATCTGTGTAAAGGAAAGAATGAATGGGGCCATGTATCGTGAGATTTTTAGTGAAAACCTCCTTCCATCAGCAAGGGCATTGAAGATGAAACGTGGCTGGGTCTTTCAGCATGACAATGATCCTAAGCACACCGCCCGGGCAATGAAGGAGTCGATGCGTAAGAAGCATTTCAAGGTCCTGGAGTGGCCTAGCCAGTCTCCAGATCTCAACCCCATAGAAAATCTTTGGAGGGAGTTGAAAGTCCGTGTTGCCCAGCAACAGCCCCAAAACATCACTGCTCTAGAGGAGATCTGCAAGGAGGAATGGGCCAAAATACCAGCAACAGTGTGTGAAAACCTTGTGAAGACTTACAGAAAACGTTTGACCTCTGTCATTGCCAACAAAGGGTATATAACAAAGTATTGAGAACTTTTTGTTATTGACCAAATACTTATTTTCCACCACAATTTGCAAATAAATTCATTAAAAATCCTACAATGTGATTTTCTGCATTTTTTTTCTCATTTTGTCTGTCATAGTTGAAGTGTACCTATGATGAAAATTACATGCCTCTCTCATCTTTTTAAGTGGGAGAACTTGCACAATTGGTGGCTGACTAAATACTTTTTTGCCTCACTGTAAGTATTTGATCACCTATCAGCCAGTAAGATTTCCGGCTCTCATAGACCTGTTAGTTTTTCTTTAAGAATCCCTCCTGTTCTCCACTCATTACCTGTATTAACTGCACCTGTTTGAACTCGTTACCTGTATAAAAGACACCTCAATCAAACAGACTCCAACCTCTCCACAATGGCCAAGACCAGAGAGCTGTGTAAGGACATCAGGGATAAAATTGTAGACCTGCACAAGGCTGGGATGGGCTACAGGACAATAGGCAAGCAGCTTGGTGAGAAGGCAACAACTGTTGGAGCAATTATTAGAAAATGGAAGAAGTTCAAGATGACGGTCAATCACCCTCGGTCTGGGGCTCCATGCAAGATCTCACTTCGTGGGGCATCAATGATCATGAGGAAGGTGAGGGAACAGCCCAGAACTACACGACAGGACCTGGTCAATGACCTGAAGAGAGCTGGGACCACAGTCTCAAAGAAAACCATTAGTAACACACTACGCCGCCATGGATTAAAATCCTGCAGCGCACGCAAGGTCCCCCTGCTCAAGCCAGCGCATGTCCAGGCCCGTCTGAAGTTTGCCAATGACCATCTGGATGATCCAGAGGAAGATTGGGAGGAGGTCATGTGGTCTGATGAGACAAAAATAGAGCTTTTTGGTCTAAACTCCACTTGCGTGTTTGGAGGAAGAAGAAGGATGAGTACAACCCCAAGAACACCATCCCAACCGTGAAGCATGGAGGTGGAAACATCATTCTTTGGGGATGCTTTTCTGCAAAGGGGACAGGAAGACTGCACCGTATTGAGGGGAGGATGGATGGGGCCATGTATCGCAAGATCTTGGCAAACAACTTCCTTCCCTCAGTAAGAGCATTGCGTCGTGGCTGGGTCTTCCAGCATGACAATGACCCGAAACACACAGCCAGGGCAACTAAGGAGTGGCTCCGTAAGAAGCATCTCAAAGTCCTGGAGTGGCCTAGCCAGTCTCCAGACCTGAACCCAATAGAAAATCTTTGGAGGGAGCTGAAAGTCCGTATTGCCCAGCGACAGCCCCGAAACCTGAAGGATCTGGAGAAGGTCTGTATGGAGGAGTGGGCCAAAATCCCTGCTGCAGTGTGTGCAAACCTGGTTAAGAACTACAGGAAACGTATGATCTCTGTATTTTCAAACAAAGGTTTCTGTACCAAATATTAAGTTCTGCTTTTCTGATGTATCAAATACTTATGTCATGCAATAAAATGCAAATTAATTACTTAAAAATCATACAATTTGATTTTCTGGATTCTTGTTTTTGATTCCGTCTCTCACAGTTGAAGTGTACCTATGATAAAAAATGACAGACCTCTACATGCTTTGTAAGTAGGAAAACCTGCAAAATCAGCAGTGTATCAAATACTTGTTCTCCCCACTGTATATTTTTGTTCACTATATATCAATATTTGCGCTTAAAGGCACCTTTTATTGCATAATTAATTTTACAGATGGAAAAAGTGCAACTGGTAGTGCAATAAAGGCAAGTACAAAAGTGTTTTTTTCAAATGTCGAATTAGATTTGTTGTAATTTGTTGTAATTGGTAGATTTGTTGTATATGGGTTAATCCTGGGAGAATGCCACCTGCCAAATTACTATTGAGATTCTTGTGCCAGCTTTCTCCAGCTTTCTTGCTAGTTTGACAGAAATGCCTTTGCAGGAGCCCTCAATCCTAATTGAGCTCATATGCAATTCACAACTGCATTTCACATACCTAATCAACTAAAATTGGCTAGGGCAGGGGTTCCCAAACTTTTTTGGGCCACGACCTCATTTTGATATAAAAAATGTTTTGCGACCCCACCATGTAAACAAAGTCATGTAATTAACAGTCAGTTTACTTTTTTATGACAGTCTATTACAAATCAGTCTGATTATACATTTGACAGTATTTCAATCTGAAGGAAGTAGGGTTTGAAGTGACTGAAATGCATCAGAAAGGTAATGGGAAGTTCAGAAGTTCATCAGGCTATAATTTTGTATGATATTGATTGTTCTTTTTACCCCAGTCTGATTTAGCGCCTGGTCTTATCCACTCTGTTCTGATGGGTCCTATGTGGTTTCTGAGCATTGTAGAAGGAAACGGAAGACACATACAGTGCATTCGGAAAATATTCAGACCCCTTCACTTTTTCCACATTTTGTTACGTTTAGGGGTGTGGCGGTCATGACACTTTGTCAGCCAGTGATTGTCAGGCAAATTACTGCCGGTTTCACGTTAATTGACTGTTAATTAACATAAACACATTTAGCATCACCTTTTTCCACGCATAGCCTACAAGTCACCGATGCAGACCTTTGGAACATGTAATATACACCATCACAATAAATCCATTATTTATTTTAGACGGGTCTAAAGAAACATGATATTAAGAAAATGTAGTCTGTTTCAGAAGAACAGAGTAGCTAGCATACTCTGCATTTTCCTTATGTTAGGCCCTGATCTGGCTATGCCGTATGGCTGTGGGCTACACTAGTTCATTTTTAACACAAGTTTTGCTTAGAATTCCACAGCATTATTTATATTATTTTATAGTATGAAGAATACAATTGAACATAGCTGAATAAAATAGACAGAATATTTTCTCCAAACGATTTGAGGGAGTACGCACATGCTGCTATTCTGTGTTGAGCAGTTAACAAAGAAAAAGGTATGCTTAATTTAGAGTTATTTATGTAATTTTAGTTGTGATAGAAATGTTGGACTATAGGTTTTGATTTTTAATACATCCTAAGGCTGCATGATGCAACTCTGATGATGATTTGAAAAAAGTCGCAGGAAAGACCTGAGCTCAGTTAGTAAGTTTGGTAGGCTACCATCAGTAGCAACAGAGCTTGGAGAAGCCTAATTACCATGACTAAATTGTCACATGGAATTTGACTGCCATCATAACTCGTGACCGCCAGTGTGGCGGTAATACGGTCACTGTAACAGCCCTACTTATGTTACAGCCTTATTCTAAAATGGATTGAACAGTTTTTTCCCCCTCATCAACGATGAAAATAAAACCTAATATAACTCAAACGGAAAGCATTTGCATTTTTGCGCAGTCTAGGCAGTGCTGAGAGGGATAGATCAGTCAAAGTCAATATATATAAAACAATTAATTTAAAAAATAGTTCTTAACAGGGCGTGTTTTTTGTTCTATAATGACAAAGTAAAAACAGGATTTTAGAATATTTTGCAAATATATGAAAATAAATAATTATAACACATTTACATAAGTATTCAGATCCTTTACTCAGTACTTTGTTGAAGCATATTTGGCAGCAATTAAAGCCTTCTTGGATATGATGTTATAAGCTTAGCAGACCTGTATTTGGGCAGTTTCTCCCATTCTTATTGCAGAACTTCTCAAGTTCTGTCATGTTGGATGGGGAGCGTCACTGCACAGCTATTTTTAGGTCTCTCCAGAAATGTTCAATCGAGTTAGGTCCGGGCTCTGGCTGGGCCACTCAAGGACATTCAGAGACTTGTCCCGAAGCCACTCCTGTGTTGACTTGGCTGTGTGTTTAGGGTCATTGTCCCGTTGTCCTGTTATTTTATATTTTTTTATTAGTCAGTTAAGATCAAATTCTTATTTACAATGACAGCCTGGAAACGGTGGGTTAACTGCCTTGTTCAGGGGCAGAAGGACAGATTTTTTACCTTGTCAGCTCGGGGATTCAATCTAGCAATCTTTCGGTTACTGTCCCAACGCTCTAACCACTAGGCTACCTACCTGAACGCTCTGGAGCAGGTTTTCATCAAGGATCTCTCTGTACTTTTCTCTGTTCATCTTTCCCTCGATCCTGACTAATCTCCCAGTCCCTGCCATTGAAAAATATCCCCACAGCATGATGCTGCCACCACCATGCTTCACCGTAGGGAGGGTATTGGCCAGGTGATGAGCTGTGCATGGTTTCCTCCAGACGTGACTCTTAGCATTCAGGACAAAGATTTCAATCTTGGTTTCATCAGACCAGAGAATCTTGTTTGTCATGATCTGAGAGTCCTTTAAGTACATTTTGGCAAACTCCAAGCTGGCTGTCATGTGACTTTTACTGAGGATTGGCTTCCATCTGGCCCCAATACCATAAAGGCCTGATTGGCGTAGTGCTGCAGAGATATTTGCCCTTCTGGAAGGTTCCCTCATCTCCACAGAGGAACTCTGGAGCTCTGTCAGAGTGACCAAAAAAAAAAAAACTTAAATTTAGAATAAGGGTCTGAATACTTTCCGTATGCACTGTATGTGTTCCTTAGTCTTATCTTTAAGTGATGGGGTCAAAATATTTTGTAATTTAAATCGTTCAAAAGACATTTGTAGGAAGAAAAATTCTCTCGTTACCCCATTTTCAAATCAGGTGACCCCTATTTTGGGAAAAGCTGACCTAGGGGCATGTTGAGCTAACTATGCCTCTCGTTCGTTTTGGCAGTGAATAGTTTGCTTTTAGCCTTCTGAAAATGTTGTGAAAAATAAAATATCTGATAGCCAGCAAAGAACAGTTTGGGGTCAGCAGGCACGACAGTGTAAAAGGGTATGAATGCAACTTGTGCCCTCTCTCTTCCCCCCCTTCTCTCTTCTTCCTTTCTCATCCTTCCCTTTCTCTTCCTCTTCTCTCCTCCTCCCCTCTCTCCCCCCTTCTCGCCTCCTCCTTTTCTTTCTCAGTACTCGTCTCCGATGGTGGATGGGGATGTGACCATGACACAGCGTCGGCGTTTCACACGGGTGGAGATGGCCAGGGTCCTGATGGAGAGGAATCAGTACAAGGAGAGACTAATGGAACTACAGGAGGCCGTCCGGTGGACAGAGATGATCAGGTGACGAGAGGATTTGGGGGAGGGAGGGGTGAAGGGGAGAGGAACCAATACAAGGAGAGGCTGATGGAGATGCTGTAGGCCGTCTGGTGGACAGAGATGATCAGGAGAGTCAGGCATTATCTCCTATGTTTAGCATGACAATGACCATAGAAATTGGCAAGACAAACAGATTCTGCGACCAGGCTCAAACATGCCTCTCTCTATTTAAGGACTTTTGGAAGATTAGACCAAATGAGGACTAAAAGAGATCCAAATAAATTTAAATCAAAATCTCTGTCTCCTCAGGGCATCCAGGGAGAGTCCTCAGATGCAGGAGAAGAAGAAATCCACCATCTGGCAGTTGTGAGTTGTTATCAGTGCCATGTAGCATAAAGGTGTCATTATGCTTCAGTTTTACTAGTACCTAGTTCGGCTGGAACCGAATGAGTGTGCTCGCTTACTCCCTTAAAAGATGTTCGCTTGAAAAACGAGAAAAAAAGCGGCAATAGTACTGTTTGTAAATTTTGAGACGACTCAAACTAGTCCAAATTAATCTAAGATAACTCAAGAAATCTGTCATTTATTTTGACGTTTTTGCAGAGGAGATCTTAGAAAAACCCTTACCCGAAGTCCAAAACAAACAAAAACGTCACAAAATGTTGTTAAAATATATGCACAAACTCTTCCGAACTGTTTCGGCTGGGAAGCATGCGGACACCTTAAGGCTGTGTACTGTATACTTTGTAATGTTCAGTTATTGAAATTGTTACTAAACTTTGACTGTACATCCCTCTCTCTTCTCTCCTTCCAGTTTTGCCCGTCTGTTCAGTTCCTCGGCCAGTCCTCCGCCAGTCAAGCGTCCGTACTACAGCGTCAACATCCACTACAAGTCCCCGTCCCCTGCAGGCTTCCCCCAGAGACGCAGCCACGCCATGTGTCAGATCTCCACCACAAACCGAACCCTGGAGTTTTTCCCAGAAGAGTGAGAGAAAAACACACACCAACCTTTTTATTTACATTCTTCCCTCACTCTGTCTCCGTCCATACCTTCATCCCTCTATCTCTCTGATCGTCCATCTCTGTCCCTCCCTCCTTCCCATCCCTCTCCCTCCATCCATCCCTCTTATCTCTCCATCCCTCTTTCCCTTCCTCCCTCCATCCCTCCCTTGTCCACCCTCTAACATTGTAGAGTTAGTTGTTTATGCACGTGTAGGGGAGAGGTTGGGGTTGCACTGTCGTAAGCGTAATCCTACAGTACGTGTGATGTCATTTTTTCCCTCATATTTTTTTGTGAAATGATAATAAGCAGAAAAACAAACATATTTTGAATCAGTTAGTAGTGTCCTTGCATGTGCCTTCATGTTAAAGTGCAAAAGGATGTATGGTTGCTAGTTCATATTACTGCTTTGTGCATTGTTCTTAATGATTAGTGTTAAGTGCAGATCACATATTGTGATTGCTTCTTATTTTGCGCTCTACTCCTGTTCTTTTGTTTTCCATTCATTTTCTCATGGCTGTTGAGCTGGCTGTAGCTTAACTGCTTAAAAACACACAATGCTGCTGTAGCTTCTCTCTTTCTTTGCAGCAGCCTGGCTGCGCTTGCTAACGCTTCGCTTCTCTCTCTGCCTCTCTCTCTCTGCGCATTTCTTTCTTTCTCTCCACCCTCTGTTCTAGACTGGCCAGTAATGGTGTTGCGTCTCTCATTAGCGACTCTGCGCTGTCGGCTCGCCGTGAGCAGCGCCGGGAACAGTACCGGCAAGTCCGAGAGCACATGCGCCGCGATGACGGAATTATGCAGGCCTGCGGCTGGAGCGTACCACCACGCTTCAAACAGGTACCGTCTCTCATAGCTGAAGGATGGGATTAAAAACAAATAAATAACTATTTGTAAAATACATTTTGTCTGTAAAATGTATATAGTATGTATACAGTGCATTCGGAAAGTATTCAGACCCCTTCACTTTTTCCACATTTTATGTTACAGCCTTATTCTAAAATGGATAAAATTATTTTTTTCCCCTCAATCTACAGTTGAAGATGGAAGTTTACATACACCGAAGCCAAATACATTTAAACTCAGTTTTTCACAATTCCTGACATTTAATCCTAGTAAAAAAATCCCTGTCTTAGGTCAGTTAGGATCACCACTTTATTTTAAGAATGTGAAATGTCAGAATAATAGTAGAAATAATGATTTATTTCAGCTTTTATTTCTTTCATCACATTCCCAGTGGGTCTACATACATTCAATTAGTATTTGGTAGCATTGCCTTTAAATTGTTTAACTTGGGTCAAACTTTTTGGGTAGCCTTCCACAAGCTTCCCACAATAAGTTGGGTTAATTGTGTCCTATTCCCCCTGACAGAGCTGGTGTAACCGAGTCAGGTTTGTAGGCCTGCAAATGCTTGCAAATGTATGCTTGCAAATTTTCTATAGGATTGAGGTCAGGGCTTTGTGATGGCCCCTCCAATACCTTGACTTTGTTGTCCTTAAGCCATTTTGCCACAACTTTGGAAGTATGCTTGGGGTCATTGTCCATTTGGAAGACCCATTTGCGACCAAGCTTTAACTGATGTCTTGAGATGTTGCTTCAATATATCCACATACTTGTCCTTCCTCATGTAGCCATCTATTTTGTGAAGTGCACCAGTTCCTCCTGCAGCAAAGCAACCTCACAACATGATGCTGCCACCCCTGTGCTTCACGGTTGTGATGGTGTTCTTCGGTTTGCAAGCCTCCGCCTTTTTCCTCCAAACATAACGATGGTCATTATGGCCAAACAGTTATATTTTTGTTTCATCAGACCAGAGGACATTTCTCCAAAAAGTACGATCTTTGTCCCCATGTGCAGTTGCAAACTGTAGTCTGGCTTTTTTATGGCGGTTTTGGAGCAGTGGCTTCTTCCTTGCTGAGCGGCCTTTCAGTTTGTCGATATAGGACTCGTTTTTACTGTGGATATAGATACTTTTGTACCTGTTTCCTCCAGCATCTTCACAAGGTCCTTTGCTGTTGTTCTGGGATTGATTTGCACTTTTCGCTCCAAAGTACATTAATCTCTAGGAGACAGAACGTGTCTCCTTCCTGAGCGAGACGGCTGCGTGGTCCCATGGTGTTTATACTTGCATACTATTGTTTGTACAGATGAACATGGTACGTTCAGGCGTTGGAAATTGCTCCCAAGGATGAACCAGACTTGTGGTGGTCTACAATTTTTTTTCCAAGGTCTTGGCTGATTTCTTTTGATTTTCCCATGATGTCAAACAAAGATACACTGAGTTTGAAGGTATGCCTTGAATCCACAGGTACAACTCCAATTGACTCAAATTATGTCAATTAGCCTATCAGAAGCTTCTAAAGCCATGACATAATTTTCTGGAATTTTCCAAGCTGTTTAAAGGCATAGTCAACTTAGTGTATGTAACTTCTGACCCACTGGAATTGTGATACAGTGAAGTAAGTGAAATAATCTGTCTGTAAACAATTGTTGAAAAATTACTTGTGTCATGCACAAAGTAGATGTCCTAACCGACTTGCCCAAACGATAGTTTGTTAACAAGAAATTTGTGGAGTGGTTGAAAAATGAGTTTTAATGACTCCAACCTAAGTGTATGTAACCTTCTGACTTCAAAAGTATGCAGGCCCTTTGTATGCAGGCCCTTTGCTATGACACTCCAAATTGAGCTCAGATGCATCCTGTTTCCATTGATCAGGATTGTGTTGAGGCACAGATCTATGGAAGGGTACCAAAATGTTTCTGTAGCATTGAAGGTCCCCAAAAACACAGTGGCCGCCATCATTCATAAATGGAAGATGTTTGGAACAACCAAGACTCTTCCTAGAGCTGGCTGCCCGGCCAAACTGAGCAATCGGGGGAGGAAGGGCCTTGGTCAGCGAGGTGACCAAGAACCTGATGGTCACTCTGACAGAGCTCCAGAGTTCCTCTGTGGAAATGGGAGAACCTTTCAGAAGGACAACCATCTCTGCAGCACTCCACCAATCAGGCCTTAATGGTAAAGTGGCCAGACGGAAGCCACTCCTCAGTAAAAGGCACATGACAGCCAGCTTGGTTTTCCAAAAGGCACCTAAAGGACTCTCAGAATATGAGAAACAAGATTATCTGGTCTGTTGAACTGATTGAACTGTAGGAAACCATGCACCGATCATCACCTGGCCAATACCATCCCTACGGTGATACATGGTGGTGGCAGCATCATGCTGTGGGGATTTTTTTTCAGCAGCAGGGACTGAGGATCGAGGCAAAGATGAACGGAGCAAAGTACAGAGAGATCCTTGATGAAAACCTGCTCCAGAGCGCTCAGGACCTCAGACTGGGGTGAAGGTTCACCTTGCAAAAGGACAACAACTCTAAGCATACAGCCAAGAGAAGCAGGAGTGGCTTCGGAACAAGTCTTTGAATGTCCTTGAGTGGCCAAGCCAGAGCCCGATCGAACAACTCTGGAAAGACCTGATAATAGCTGTGCATCCAACCTGATCTGCATAGAATGGGAAAAACTCCCCAAATACATATCTTGTTGCGTCATAACCAAGAAGACTCGAGGCTGTAATCGCTGCCAAAGGTGCTTCAGCAAAGTACTGAGTAAAGTGTCTGAACACTAATGTAAATGTGATATTTCTGTTTTTTTTTATACATTTGCCCCCCAAAAAATAAAAAAAACAGATTTTGCTTTGTCATTATGGGGTATTGTGTGTAGATTAATGAAAAAACAAACAATTGGATCCATTTTAGAATAAGGCTGTAACATAACAAAATGTGGAAAAAGTGAAGGGGTCTGAATACTTTCCGAATGCGCTGGTAGTAGAAGCCTAAATCTTGTTGTCTATTAGTTTTCTCCAGTTAGGGGAGGGGTGGTAGGTTTAGGGGAAATAATAAAGTATTATTTATTTTTTAAATATCATATTTACAAAAAATATATGTGGGATTGTAACATGTACTCGAATAGTCAGGAAGCATGTACAGGGAGTGAATTCAATAAATAAACGTACATGGAACAAAACAAGAAACACGAGTAGCGCACAGACATGAAATGTATAAACAGAAACAATAGCACCTGGGGTAAGAACCAAATGGAGTGACATATATAGGGGAGGTAATCAGGAAGGTGATGTAGTCCAGGTGAGTCTCATGAGGCGCAGGTGTGCGTAACGATGGCACATGTGCGTTATAATGAATAAACTGGTGACAATGAGCGCCAGAGAGGAGGAGCGGGAGTAGACGTGACAGGGATTGGAAATGATGCAGACAATTACATTGATGGAAGCTACAATCTATCTGCAATATTAAAGCTGATCTACCCCCAAATAAATAAAAAGATGTATAAATAAAAATGGCATCCATTTAGCAGTGAAAATACAGCATATAGGGTGGTGTCTCTCTATTTCTCCCATAGACTGGTGCTCAGCTGGACAGTGCACTGGAAGGCCCGCTGAAGAAACAACAGGTAAGTGACACCCACAGAGTCCTTCCCTAACCTAGCATGATCCGCTCTTAGTTACCCAAAAGACCTGTCACAAGACACATCAACAGACACCACAGTCTGACACAACACCTACAGTGCATTCTGAAAGTATTCAGACCCCTTCACTTTTTCCACATGTTGTTACGTTACAGCCTTATTCTAAAATGGATTAAACAAATATCTTTCCTCATCAATCTACACACAATATCCCATTTTAGCAAATGTATAAATTTTTTTTAAAAATAAGCCATGAGGTCGAAGGAATTGTCCATAGAGCTCCCAAGACAAGATTGTGTCGAGGCACAGGGGGCTTTCCTCTTTTGTTCTATATTTTTATTTCACCTTTATTTTGTAGCCAGAGTCCCATTGAGATTTAGATATCTCTTACAAGGGAGCCTTATGTCGTAGAATTACAACATTATGTTAATCACATTACTCTTAAATTAGAATGTAATCCTATATTAGTACTCACATTGTATGTTTTTCTTAGAGGCAACAGAGTAGGATTGTTAGAACTTTCATGTTTCAACTTTCAGAAGCCTGAGATTTAACGCTGACAAGTAGATTTACGATGGCCTGGTGATAACCTAAAGACTGCATTACATTCCAATCCATGATTAGTGTCTGTGTGCCTGTCTGTCGGCAACAGGGAGAACCAACCACCAGTTTATTTAAGGAAAGGATTTAGTATTCTAGGTTACATTAGTATTTTTTCTATATGCAAGCAGTAAATTAACTTTTTACCTTTATTTAACTAGGCAAGTCAGTTAAGAACAAATTCTTATTTACAATGACGGCCTAGGAACAGTGGGTTAACTGCCTGTTCAGGGGCAGAACGACAGATTTGTACCTTGTCAACTCGGATGGTTTGAACTTGCAACCTTCCGGTTACTATCCAACGCTCTAACCACTAGGTTACCCTGCCGCCATGTATATCTTGATGTCTGTTGCATGAGAGCACAATGTACCTTTTTGTATAATTTCAACATATCTATTCTTCATCACAAGGACTCAGGAAGTCTATAAAGAGTTGTAACCGAATCCTGTTTATTTGGGCTTTTAACTCTACACCATTGGGTGATTGTTAACGTTCCATTACTAATACATTTTCCATTACTAATGCAGTAATTAATAATAAAGTGGGATTGTTTTGAGGAAATCGAAGTCTCTCCTTTGATTAGAATAATTCCACGACACTTGTATATACACAATCTATAAATACAACATAATACAAAATTACAAAACATACTCCAGAGGAACGTTCACATTCCTCAGCATAGAGGTCCCCAATCAGCAAATTCACCTGCCTGAGAGGCACCAGTACATCTAGTTGCAGGGAGCTCTTTAGATTTGTTCCATACATGGGGTGCAAAGAAACTAAAAGCAGATTTAACCCAACTCTGTGGAGACCGAAGGGATCTCCAGAGTTAGCCATCCCTAAGACAGGGTTTGGTCATTCGTACATTGAAAGTTAAATAATGACGTTAGGTATGGTGGAATTTCATTGTTCCCGCAAGAAAGGGGGAGGCCAATGACATCTGAGGGCACCATAAGACCAACTTCTTAAATGGTCTACTCCATGAAGTTTGCATTTGTATCTAGAAAACACTATTTTGCTCAAAACATTATTTTTTTAACCTTCAATGTATGTACATTACTGTATTAAGACCTGGGATATTGTTTTCCAACGGAAAAGTGAAAAAAATAGCTTGAGTGCGTCTTTCAGCCCCCAAGCCTTGTCCCCAAGACACACATCAACAGACACCAGACGGTCTGACACAGCTAACTGACTCAATGACCCTGTCAATGACGCCACTCAACCTACTGATACAACATCTACCTAAAATCCAAACGCTCTGCCCCCACAATACACACAACACTTACCTCTAACCCAACACACATCACTAGATGCCACACAATCTGACATATCAATTGACACAATGCCCCTGTCCCTCAGTCATGTTAACAGAAACCCCACAACCTGCTAACACTGTCACTGCTATATCAACTTTCCTCCAATCTCAAAGCTCTTCCCCTTGACACATCAGATATGTCGAAAGTGTGGTTATACGGCTATATGAATATAGCAATGATGGTTTGATTGAATTTAGTTGTAGTAGTGTCTTCTATTGGAGGTCTTGGAGCAGTTTTGTGATTGGAGGGTTTGTCTGTCCGTCTTCTCCCAGGCCAATGAGAAGGAGGACAACCGCATGAAGAATGTCCCTGTTCCTGTCTACTGTCGCCCCCTAGTAGAGAAGGACCCCAACAGGAAGGTAAACAAACAAACAAATATGTACTTGGTTAAAGCCACGATCTGCCATTTTTACCGCTGTTCAATCAATCGTCATGTTAATTAATTATATATACCCATTGATTATTGAAGAATATTACTTAGAACTGCTTCAAGAACAGCCCATCATAACCAAAAAGTTGTTTTACCACAATGTTTTACATTTCATTTAGTTTTTTACCTTTATTTAACTAGGCAAGTCAGTTAAGATCACATTTGTATTTACAATGACGGCCTACCAAAAGGCAAAAGGCCTCCTGTGGGGACGGGGCCTGGGATAAAAAAATGAAATACAAATATAGGACAAAACACACATCACGACAAGAGAGACACTACATAAAGAATGACCTAAGACAGCAACACAACATGGTAGCAACACAACATGGCAGCAGCACAATAGCACAAAACATGGTACAAACATTATTGGGCACAGACAACAGCACAAGGGCAAGAAGGTAGACAACAATACATCACGCGAAGCAGCCGCAACTGTCAGTAAGAGTGTTCATGATTGAGTCTTTGAATGAAGAGATTGAGATAAAACAGTCCAGTTTGAGTGTTTTTTGCAGCTCGTTTCAGTCACTTGCTGCAGTGAACTGAAAAGAGCAGCGGCCCAGGGACGTGTGTGCTTTGGGGACCTTTAACAGAATGGGACTGGCAGACCGGGTGTTGTATGTGGAGGACGAGGGCTGCAGTAGGTATCTCAGATAGGGGGGAGTGAAATAAGAAATAAGTATCAACCAGTGGGTTTTGCAGCAGGTATTCAGAGATGACCAGTTTACAGAGTAGTATAGACTGCAGTGATGTGTCCTATAAGGAACACTGGTTTCAAATCTGATGGCCGAATGGGAAAGAACATCTAGCCGCTCGAGAGTGGTGTTAACGATGTGTGTAAACGAACTCTGTGTAGTTGTGGTGTGCGGCGGGCGTGGACCTGACGGGATGGAAGACGTGCATTCAGGAAGTGATGACAGTTAAGGCTGGCCCCGGCAACAGCGTTACAAATCCTCTAGCCATAGAGGAGGGAGAGGGAGGAGACGGCAAGAGCAACCACAGCTCACCAGAGAAGACAAAGGTACTGTCTTGATCTGGGTTGATTTGTTAGTTAATTAAGCTATTTGTTTTAATTTGAAAACATACTTATTGTCCCTTCTTCCTTTTCTCCCCCCCCCCCTTTCCCTCCCCTAGTCTAAGGAGCTCCATGAAACAGACACTATGAGTAGCAGAGTCTGGATCCTGACCAGTACCCACTCGGCCAGCAAGGTGTTAAATAGTAGTTGTTTGTATCAAGTCATTTCATTGTAAGTTGTACTTGTAATTCAGTTTGTTGCTGCCATTTGTACAATTTGTCAAATAATGAAAAACCATTATCGTTATCATCCTCAAGGTGGTCATCATTGATGCCAACCAGCCCGGCTCGTTGGTCGACCAGTTCAACGTTTGCAATGCTCACGTGCTCTGCATCTCCAGTGTGCCAGGTTAGCGGTCAAACCATAACACAAACACATAGTACTCACCTATTAGACCAACTCTATCGCAACTTGACGACTTAGCACCCTACTACTAAATTAACACAACCAGATCTACTACCACAACATGACCACATACAGTAGCACTCACCATCTGGACCAAATATACTGCAACTTGACCACTAAGGAATCTACTGCCATAATAACATGACTACCGACCACCCATCCTACACCCTATCTATTAATGCAACACGACCATATAGCACTCTCCACCTGAACCAAATCGACTACCATAATATGACCACAGTATTCAGATCAAAGCAGCATTTGGAAAGTATGTTACAGCCTTATTCTAAAATTGATTCAATAGTTTTTTTCCCTCATAAATCTTTATCACATTTACATAAGTATTCAGACCCTTTACTTGGTACTTTGTTGAAGCACCTTTGGCAGCAATTACAGCTTCGAGTCTTCTTTGGTATGATTCTACAAGCTTGGCACAGCTGTATTTGGGGAGTTTCTCCCATTTTTCTCTGCAGATGCTTTCAAGCTTTGTCAGGTTAGATGGGGAGTGTCGCTGCACAGCTATTTTCAAGTCTCTCCAGAGATGTTCGATCGGGTTCAAGTCTGGGCTCTGGCTGGGCCACTCAAGGACATTCAGAAACTTGTTCCTAAGCCACTCCTGCATTGTCTTGGCTGTGTGCTTGGGGTCGTTGTCCTGTTGGAAGGTGAACCTTCGCTCCACTCTGAAGTCCTGTTTTCATCAAGGATCCTTTTGTACTATGCTCTGTTCCTCTTTCCTTCGAGTCTGACTAGTCTCCCAGTCCCTACTGCTGAAAAATCCCCACAGCATGATCCTGCCACCACCATGCTTCACCTTAGGGATGGTATTGGCCAGGTGATGAGCGGTGCCCGGTTTCCTCCAGATGTGACGCTTGGCAGTCAGGCCAAAGAGCTCAATCTTGGTTTCATCAGACCTGAGAATCTTGTTCCTCATGGCCTGAGAGTTCTTTAAGTGCCTTTTGGCAAGCTCCAAGGGGGCTGTCATGTGCCTTTTACTGAGGAGTAAGGCAGCAGCTACTCTTCCTGGGGTTCAGCAAAATTAAGGCAGTTACACAATTTTAAAAACATTACAATACATTTATTACAGAATTCACAACACAGTAAGTGTGTGCCCTCAGGCCCATTCTCCACTACCACATATCTACAACACAAAATCCATGTGTACGTGTGGTGTGTATAGTGCGTATGTTATCATGTGTGTGTGTATGCATGTACCTTCAGCTTGTCAACACCTCTCTTCCAATTTTGAGCCATGAGAGATTGACATGCATGTCATTAATGTTAGCTCTCCGTGTATTTTTAAGGGCCAGCGGTGCTGATCTGTTCTGAGCCATCTGCATTTTCACATTCCCTCTTTGTGGCACCTGACCACACTACTGAACAGTAGTCCAGGTGCGACAAAACCAGGGCCTGAATGACCTGCCTTGTTGATAGTGTTGTTAAGAATGCAGAGCAGCGTTTTATTATGGACAGACTTCTCCCCATCTTAGCTACTGTTGTATCAATATGTTTTGACCATGGCAGTTTACAATCCAGGATTACTCCAAGCAGTTTAGTCACCTCAACTTGCTCAATTTCCACATTAATAATTACGAGATGTAGTTGAGGTTTAGGGTTTAGTGAATGATTTGTCCCAAATACAATGCTTTTAGTTTTGGAAATATTTAGGACAAACTTATTCATTGCTACCCATTCCAAAACTAACTGCAGCTATTTGTTAAGTGTTGCAGTCATTTCAGTCGCTGTAGTAGCTGTTTAGTGTTGAGTCATCCGCATGCGTAGACACACTGGCCTTACTCAAAGCCAGTGGCATGTCGTTAATAAAGATTGAAAAAAGCAAGGGGCCAAAACAGCTACTCTGGGGAATTTCTGCTTCTACCTGGATTATGTTTGAGAGGCTTCCATTAAAGTACAACCTATGTGTTATGTTAGACAAGTAACTCTTTATCCACATTATAGCAGGGGGTGTAAAGCCATAACACATCAGTTTTTTCAGCAGCAGAATATGATCGATAATGTCAAAAGCTGCACTGATGTCTAACAAGACAGCCCCTGCAATCATTTTATCATACATTTCTCTCAGCCAATCATCAGTCATTTGTGTAAGTGCTGTGCTTGTTGAGTGTCCTTCTCTAACAGGCTGATTGGTCAGCTATTTGAGCCAGTAAAGGGGGCTTTACTATTCTTGGGACTTTAACTTCCCTCCAGGCTTGAGGGCACACTTTCTATTAGGCTTAAATTGAAGATGTGGCAATATCATCCGCTATTATCCTCAGTAATTTTCCATCCAGATTGTCAGACCCCAGTGGTTTGTCGTTGTTGATCGACAACAATATTTTTTTCACCTCTTCCACACGGACATTACAGAATTCAAAAGTACAATTCTTGTCTTTCATAATTTGGTCCGATAAGCTTGGATGTGTTGTGCCAGCGTTTGTTGCTTGCATGTCATCCCTAAGTTTGCTAATCTTGCCAATGAAAAAGTAATTCAAGTAGTTGGCAATAGGAGTGTCTTCCGTCTGGCTACTCTACCATAAAGTCCTTCCTTCTGGAAGGTTCTCCCATCTCCACAGAGTAACTCTGGAGCTCTGTCAGAGTGACCATCCGGTTCTTGGGCACCTTCCTGACCAAGGCCCTTCTCCTTTGATTGCTCAGTTTGGCCAGGTGGCCAGCTCTAGGAAGAGTCTTTCTTGGTGGTTCCAAACTTCTTCCACTTAAGACTGATGGAGTTCACTGTGCTCTTGGGACCTTCAATGCTGCAGAAATGTTTTAGTACCCTTCCCCAGATCTGTGCCTCTACACAATCCTGTCTCTGAGCTCTACGGACAATTCCTTCGACCTCATGGCTTGGTTTTTGCTCTGACATGCACTGTCAACTGTGTGACCTTATATAGACAGGTGTGTGCCTTTCCAAATCATGTCCAATCAACAGAATTTTCCACAAGTGGACTCCAATCAAGTTGTAAAAACATGTCAAGGATGATCAATGGAAAAAGGATGCATCTGAGCTCAATTTCGTATCTCATAGCAAAGGGTCTGAATACTTACAGAAATAAGGTATTTCTGTTGTTTTTTTTTATAGAAATTTGCAATCAATTCTAAAAAACAATTTTTTGCTTTGTCATTATGGAGAATTTTGTGTATAGATTAATGGGGGGGGGGGGGGGGGGTGTAATTCCATACATTTTAGAATAAGCCTGTAATTTAACAAAATGTGGGAAAAGGGGAATGGTCTGAATACTTTCCTGATGCACTGTTATTCCACATCTACTGAACTAGAATCACCTCTGTTTGTGATTTTTCTGTGTGTGCGTGTACATGTGTCTCTGTATGGGTGTGTATTTCTGTGTGTGCGTGCTTGTTTCTGTGTTTACATATGTGCGTTTCTGTGTGTCTGTCTGCAGCGGCCAGTGAGAGTGACTACCCGGCGGGTGAGATCGTGCTGGACCCTGGGGAGGGTGGCGGTGAGGAGACAGGCGGGATGGAGGGCATGCTAGCAGGCATCACCCTGGTGGGCTGTGCCACCAACTGCAGCAACTGCTCCTCGCGCACCGACACACCCGTACTGGACCGGGGACAAGGTGAGAACCCCAGAGATTTATCTACAGTGCCTTCAGAAAGTATTCGTACCCCGTGACTTTGTTGTTAGATCCTAATTTCAAAATTGATTAAATATATATTTTTTTCTCACTCATCTACTACACACAATAACCCAAAATGAGAAAATGAAAACATGTTTTTAGAAATGTTAGCAATTTTACAGAAATTTCTCCTTTACATAAGTATTCACACCCCTGGGTCAATACTTGCGAGAAGATCCTTTGGCAGCTATAACAGCTGTGAGTCTTTCTGAGTAAGTCTCTATGAGCTTTCCACATCTGGATTGTGCAACATTTGCCCATTCAAAATTCTTAAAGCTCTGTCAAATTAGTTGTTGATTGTTGCTAGACAACTATTTTCAGGTCTTGCCATAGATTTTCATTAGCATTTAAGTCAAAACTGTAACTCGGCCACTCAGAAACATTCACTGTCTTCTTGGTAAGGAACTCCAGTGTAGATTGTCCTTGTGTTTTAGGTTATTTTCCTGCTGAAAGATTAATTTATCTCCCAGTGTCTGGTGGAAAGCAGACTGAACCAGGATTTCAAGTAGGATTTTGCCTGTGCTTAGCTCCATTCTCTTTCTTTTTAACCTGAAAAACTTCCCAGTCCTTAATTATTACAAGCATATCCATAAAATGATGCAGCCACCACTATGCTTATGGAGAGTGGTATTCAGAATGGGTTGTATTGGATTTGCCCCAAACATGTAACACTTTGTTTTCTGGACAAAAAGTTAATTACATTGCCACATTTTTTGCAGTATTACTTTAGTGCCTTGTTGCAAACAGGATGCAAGTTTTTACATATTTGTATTCTGTACAGCAGGGTTCCCTAACTGGTGGCCCATGGGCTGATTTTGACCCGCGGGTGATTATATTTGGCCCCCCAAGTTTTCTAAGCATTTAATTTTGTATTTTTTTTTGTTGGACGTTAAAACGCCAGCAAATCAGCTCCAAGTGACTTTTTTTTAGCAACAAAACCTGACGCATGTGCATCTTTGGGGCAAAACAGATGGGGTTGGCTTAGATTGTTGATAACATGTAAACTATATTTAGTCTCCAATGTTTATTGAAAACATAAAAACATTTGTAGAATGAGCACTTGTTGTCTCTCAAATACATCGTTACAGTTGTTGGTTAGCTAGTTAGCATTTTTTTGGCCATATAAGCATTGACATAAAATCAGTTAAAACACCTCAAAACAAGACATGGTATCAAGAACAAGATGGAACGAGCCACTTATGATTTCCCACATGGCAGTTTCTTGTCATTCTTGCTAGCAATCTGGCCATCCAGAATCACAACAACACGCTGACTTATGCTCCATGGAAGCGTTCACATTGTTTTCGTGACTTTGTCAAATCAAATCAATCAAATCAGTATATGTGATCGTATACAGTGGCAAGAACAAGTATGTGAACCCTTTGGAAATACCTGGATTTCTGCAAAAATTGGTCATAAAATTGAGTCTGATCTTCATCTAGGTCACAACAATAGACAAACACAGTCTGCTTAAACTAATAACACACAAACAATTATACATTTTCATTTCTTTATTGAAATCACCATGTAAACATTCACAGTGCAGGGTGGGAAAAGTATGTGAACCCTTGGATTCATAACTGGTTGACCCTCCTTTGGCAGCAATAACCTCAACCAAATGTTTTCCGTAGTTGCGGATCAGAGCTGCACAACGGTCAGGAGGAATTTTGGACAAATTCCTCTTTAAAAAACGTTTTCTGTTCAGCAATATTCTAGGGCTGTCTGGTGTGAAACGCTCTCAAGGTCACGCCATAGCATCTCAAATTGGGTTTAGGTCAGGACTCTGACTGGGACACTACAGAAGGTTGATTTTCCATTCTGCTGTTGATTTACTTCTGTGTTTTGGATCGTTGTCCTTTTGCATCACCCAACTTCTGTTGAGCTTCAAATGGTGGACAGAGAGCCTAACATTCTCCTGCAAAATGTTTTGATAAACTTGGGAATTCATTTTTCCGTCGATGATAGCAAGCTGTCCGGGCCCTGAGGTAGCAAATTAGCCCTAAACCATAATGCTCCCTCCACCATACTTTACAGTTGGGATGAGGATTTTATGTCGGTGTGCTGTGCCTTTTTTTCTCTCCACACACAGTGTTGTGTGTTCCTTCCAAACAACTCAACTGTAGTTTCATCTGTCCACAGAATATTTTGCCAGTTGCGCTGTGGAACATCCAGGTGTGCTTTTGCAAACTTCAGACATGCAGCAATGGTTTTTTTGGACAGCAGTGACTTCTTCCATGGTGTCCTCCCATGAACACCATTCTTGTTTAGTGTTTTACGTATTGTAGACTCGTCAACAGAGATGTTAGCATGTTCCAGAGATTTCTGTAAGTCTTTAGCTGACACTCTAGGATTCTTCTTAACCTCATTGAGCATTCTGCGCTGTGCTCTTGCAGTCATTTTTGCAGGACAGCCACTCCTAGGGAGAGTAGCAACAGTGCTGAACTTTCTTCATTTATAGACAACTTGTCTTACTGTGGACTGATGAACATCAAGGCTTTTAGAGATACTTTTGTAACTCTTTCCAGCTTTATGCAAGTCTACAGTTCTTAATCTATCTTCTGAGATATATTTTGTTCAAGGCATGGTTCACATCAGGCAATGCTTCTTGTGAATAGCAAACTCAAATTTTGTCAGTGTTTTTTTTATAGGGCAAGGCACCTCTAACCAACATCTCCAATCTCGTCTCATTGATTGGACTCCAGGTTAGCTGACTCCTGACTCCAATTAGTATTTGGAGATGTCACTAGCCTAGGGGTTCACATGCGTTTTCCATGTTTAAATGATGTATTCAGTATAGACAAGAAAAATACAATAATTTGTGTGTTGTTAGTTGAAGCATGTTATGTTTGTCTATTGTTGTGACTTAGATGAAGAGCAGATGAAATTTGATGACCAATTCATGCAGAAATACAGGTAATTTCAAAAGGTTCACATACTTTTTATTGTCACTGTAAAAATGTAAGCAAGAATCAAATATTATATCTGTTTGTTCTTTTTGCAGTCAATTTGTGGTCTACAAATGATTCATAATTATGTTCTGGCCCCTTGACCATCCACTCAAGAAAAAATCGGCCCGCGGCTAAATCTAGTTGATGATCCCTGCTGTACAGGCTTACATCTTTTTCCTCAATTAGGTTAGTAATTGTGGAGTAACGACAATGTTGTTGATCCATCCTCAGTTTTCTCCTATCATAGCCATTAAACTCTTTAACTGTTTTAAGGTCAACATTGGCTTCATTGTGAAATCCCTGAGCGATTTCCTTCGTCTCCAGCAACTGAGTTAGGAAGAAGTCCTTTGTAGTGACTGGGTGTGTCGTAACTAATAACTTCATCATGCTCAAAGGGATATTCAATGTCTGCTTTTTAAAAATGTTTTATCTACCAATACGTGCCCTTCTTTGCATGGGAAATCCTCCCTGGTCTTTGTGGTTGAATCTGTGTTTGAAATTCAATGCTCACCTGAGGGACCTCACATATTGTAATTATATGTGTGGGGTACAGAGATGAGGTAGTCATTCAAAAATCATGTTAAACTATTATTGCACATAGAGTGAGTCCATGCGACTTATTGTGTGACTTGTTAAGCAAATTGCTTATGAACTTATTTAGGCTTGCCTTAACAAAGGGGTGTGAATACTTTCTGAAGGCATTCGAAGATGACACGAAGTGCTGATATGCCTCTCTCTGTGTCCCTGTCCCCCCCAAAGCCCTGGTAGCTACCCCTCTCATTGGGAAGCTGCACCCAGCCCAGTCAGTATAGTTAATAGGCCTTCACATGTTTTTAAAATTCCGATATGATATCGATAGCAAATAAAATAAATTTCAACTGATATTGATAGGGACTTTTCATATTAGTGCCCATCTCAAGTTAATAGGTATAGTTATAGTAGTATAATATAGTGTATAATGTCTCTCCTTGTGTCCCTGTCGCCTCAGCCCCCATGGCTCCACCACTCAGTGGGAAGCTGCACCTGGCCCAGTCAGCAGAGGAGGCCACAGAGGCTACAGAGGTGGCTGAGCCGGCCGCCAGCGAGACAGACCGCACCTTGGGACCTCCAGGGCCCTTCATGGAGCACGTCTTCACAGACCCCCAGCCTTCGGTGGTTGATGCTGGCAAATACGACCGGTAAGACACACTATTTGACCAGATTTGAATTGCTAGTAGTTGTAAAGAGAGGAAGTATTGCCAGGACATTTTTGAAAAGTCGTCATTGAAACTTTAAATTTTTTTTTACTGAAAGTGTATTTACATACACTTTAGTTTGATTTGTTTTAGTTTTAGTCTAAACATTTCTGCAGAGACAATACTAATAACATGCTACAGTAGTTGGATTTGCCACCGTGTGGACTGTGGTAGTCTATAGTGGACTTCAAGACAACTCTCTGTTTGTGTCCCCTGTCAGGTGTGCAGGTCAGTTAAAAGAGGAGTCTAACTCCCCACCCCAGGAGACGGAGGATGGAAACGACGACCCCAAAGCTTGCACCAGCGTTGTCCCCACCATGTGGCTGGGAGCACAAAATGGCTGGTGGGTAACTAATCACTATATGCCTAGCTAATGGCAGGAATGTATCATAGCGATGTTGTTTTCTGGTTGTTTTCTGGTTTTCTAAAAAGGTGCAAAACATTTCATTGACCATGATGTGACAAAAAATGTCATTCTTTTTTTGCCAACCAGTTTTGCCTGCATATGTCTCCCAATCCATAACCCTAACCCATAAAACCCTATATATGTCTATGTCCTAAATAAGCTTTGCATCCTTTCTTGAGGCTTTACGTCCATTCTGCAGTGGCCAACTGGAAGAAGTGTCTCCACTCCATCAAACTGAAGGATTCTGTGCTCAGTCTAGTGTAAGTCCCCCACTACTGACCACTGTCTGCTTTTAGAATGGCCATTTTTACCAGTCCTTGATTTATGTTGTAGTAAATGGGTGCATGTTGCTTTGTGTAATGTTGGCTTGACTGTTTCTGTTTCAGGCATGTGAAGGGTCGTGTGCTGGTGGCTCTGGCAGACGGGACATTGGCTATCTTCCACAGATCTGACGGTAACGTAAACTTCCCTAACCTACCTAATTATTCTGAGCTCTCACCTATGAGCCTTAACCATTAACTGTCTGTTGTGCTCAAAAATGACATTCCATGAGCAACATTACTTTTTCTAATCATGATTTAAAGCTTTACATAAATTGTGTGCGTGTGTGCGTGCGTGTGTGTCTGGGTCTCTCTTTATCTCCAGATGGGCAGTGGGACCTGTCAAACTACCACCTGATGGACCTGGGTAGACCGCACCACTCTATCCGCTGCATGGCCATGGTCCATGACAAAGTGTGGTGTGGCTACAAGAACAAGATCCATGTCATCCAGCCCAAGAGCATGCAGATAGAGGTTGGTCACAGGAGGGAAGGGACTGTTTGTATACTAGAGGAAGTTGCAAAGTAACCTTTTCTCAGACCTGGAGACTCACGTTAGCTCCCAGACATAATGTCAAGACATTAGCTCAGTGGACTAGCAGTCTTGAGTCTATCCCCAGTTATGTCGATTGATTGAGATGGGTTGGGGAGAGGTCATGTAATGTCGCTTCACATTGATTTACTTTAATTTATTTCAGAATATTATCAATCAACCAATCCTCCCTTTTCCACCCTTCACCCCCACCTACCCCCTCTCCCACATCAGAAGTCCTTTGACGCCCACCCTCGCAGGGAGAGCCAGGTGAGGCAGCTGGCGTGGATCGGGGATGGGGTGTGGGTGTCAATCCGTCTGGACTCCACGCTGCGTCTCTACCACGCCCTCACACACCAGCACCTACAGGATGTCGACATCGAACCATACGTCAGCAAGATGCTGGGTAGGAAAAAGTGGAGTCTATTTCCATTTAAATTCAGTCAATTTAGAAATTAAACATTCTTAGCGTTATCCTCGAAGAGAAAGATGTGGAAATGGAATTGCAGTTTACTTCCTGAATTGACTGAATTGAAATGGAATTGACCCCAACCATGCTATCCAGCTCTGGCTAGGCTGGTTGTCCAAGATCTGTTTGTGTTGTATAGACAATTTGTATGTTTCTTGTCATATCAAGACCATGACTGTAGGAGTTGGCAAGACAGATCTGGGGACCAGCAAGCTAAGCTTTGGCCGACTCATTGATAGGACCATATTATTTGACTCCACTTTAGTCTATTGAGATGCATCCAATGTATGGATTAACCTGTGTTCTCTCTCTCTCTCTTCTCTCTCGCTCTGATTGACAGGTACTGGCAAGCTGGGCTTCTCCTTTGTGCGAATAACAGCCCTTCTTATTGGTGGAAACCGCCTGTGGGTGGGGACTGGGAATGGTGTGGTCATCTCCATACCACTGACAGAGAGTGAGTTTGAGTGGCGCGCACACGCGCTTTAACCCTACCTCTTTGATTTCACTATTCTGTGCTTCTGTCTTTTACTTTCCCTATCTATACTGAACAAAAATATTTCGCAACATGCAACAATTTCAATGTTTTTACTGGGTTACAGTTCAAATTAGGAAATCAGTCAATTTAAATAAATTCATTAGGCCCTAATCTATGGATTTCACATGACTGGTAATACAGATATGCATCTGTTGGTCACAGATACCTTAAAAAATAAGTTGGGGCTGTGGGTCAGAAAAACAGTCAGTATCTGGTGTGACCAACATTTGCCTCATGCAGCGCGACACATCTCCTTCTCATAGAGTTGATCAGGCTGTTGATTGTGGCATGCCAATACCACACTCCCTCAAAACTTGTGACATCTGTGGCATTATGTTCTGTGACAAAACTGCTCATTTTAGAGCAGGCTTTTATTGTCCCTAGCACAAGATGCACCTGTGTAATGATCATGCTGTTTAATTAGTTTCTTGATATGACACACCTGTCAGGTGGATGGATTATCTTGGCAAAGGAGAAATGTTCACTAACAGGGATATAAACACATTTGTGCACAAAATTTGAGAGAAATAAACTTTTTGTGCATATGGACATTTCTGGGATCTTTTTTTCAGCTCATGAAACATGGGACCAACACTTTACATGTTGCGTTTATATTTTTCTTCAGTGTATATCAGTCTATTTTTCTGTCTTCTCTTATTCCTTAATGGTTTCTCTTTGTTTTTTCTCTTTCTCTCTTGCTGTCTCTCTATTTTATGGCTGGTATCCCTGTACTTGTCCTCCCTGTCCTGATATCACTCTTGTCCACTCTCTCCTCTCCTCCCTCCCTCTCTCATCACTCTCTCCACTCCTCCTTCTCCTCTCCTCCCTCCTTCCCTTCCTTAGCGGTAGTCCTTCATCGGGGACAGCTCCTAGGTCTGAGGGGTAAGTTAGGACTCCCTCTGTCCCACAGGGATGATGTCACATACCGCTCTCTGCCTGTCTTACCTCCATCTCCCCTTTATCGGTCTCCAACATAGGCCTGGTTCAGTTTCAGTCCTAAGCACCCTTATTACCCTAATGTTCACATATCTGATAGACTGGATAGGTGTGAGCAATATAGTGATTGGACCGGAGTAAGTTACAGTATATAGCACTTGTGGAGATCTGAGAGGATTAGATAGCCCACCAACAGGATAAGCAACAGGACAAGTTCATAAAGGTCCCTGAGACCTATCCAGTCATTTCAGATGTGTCAACCACAAAGGGGACGAGGGGCTAGGGATCGAAATGGAACAGAGACAGAAACAGTGGTCCGGTGGTCTGGATCTGATTCAGGGAAATCACTTTTGTTCATGTGTAACTCTGCATGCTATCTTCAGGTGTTGTAAAGTACTGTATATAATCCATTGGCACACATATATGTAGAGTATGGTGTTAATGTATGTACTGTATATGTATTAGAGGTCGACCGATTAATCGGAATGGCGGATTAATTATGGCCGATTTCAAGTTTTCATAACAATCGGAAATCTGTATTTTTGGACAACAATTTGGCCAATTATTTATTTATTATTATTTTTTTTTACACCTTTATATATCCTTTATTTAACTAGGCAAGTCAGTTAAGAACACAATCATATTTTTAATGACGGCCTAGGAACGGTGGGTTGACTGCCTTGTTCAGGGGCAGAATAACAGATTTTTACCTTGTCAGCTCGGGTATTCAATCTTGCAACATTACAGTTAACTAGTCCAACGCTCTAACCACCTGATTACATTGCACTCCACAAGGAGACTGCCTGTTACGCGAATGCAGTAAGAAGCCAAGGTAAGTTGCTAGCTAGCATTAAACTTATCTTATAAAAATCAATCAATCCTAATCACTAGTTAACTGCACATGGTTGATGATATTACTAGTTTATCTAACGTGTCCTGCGTTGCATATAATCGATGCGGTGCGTATTTGCAGATGAAAGCAGGTTCACACTGAGCACATGTGACAGACGTGACAGAGTCTGGAGATGCCGTGGAGAACGTTCTGCTGCCTGCAACATCCTCCAGCATGACCGGTTTGGCGGTGGGTCAGTCATAGTGTGGTGTGGCATTTCTTTGGGGGGCTGCACAGCCCTCCATGTGATCGCCAGAGGTAGCCTGACCGCCATTAGGTACCGAGATGAGATCCTCAGACCCCTTGTGAGACCATATGCTGGTGCGGTTGGCCCTGGGTTCCTCCTAATGCAAGACAATGCTAGACCTCATGTGGCTGTAGTGTATCAGCAGTTCCCGCAAGAGGAAGGCATTGATGCTATGGCCTGGCCGGCCCGTTCCCCAGACCTGAATCCAATTGAGCACATCTGGGACATCATGTCTCGCTCCATCCACCAACGCCACGAGTTGGCGGATACTTTAGTCCAGGTCTGGGAGGAGATCCCTCAGGAGACCATCCGCCACCTCATCAGGAGGATGCCCAGGCGTTGTAGGGAGGTCATACAGGCACGTGGAGGCCACACATACTACTGAGCCTCATTTTGACTTGTTTTAAGGACATTACATCAAAGTTGGATCAGCCTGTAGTGTGGTTTTCCACTTTAATTTTGAGTGTGACTCCAAATCCAGACCTCCATGGGTTGATAAATTTGATTTCCATTGATAATTTTTGTGTGATTTTGTTGTCAGCACATTCAACTATGTAAAGAAAAAAGTATTTAATAAGAATATTTATTTTCATTCAGATCTAGGATGTGTTATTTTAGTGTTCCCTTTATTTTTTTGTGCAGTGTATATATTTTTAAACCTGAATATTTAGTTAATATTGCCTGCTAACCTGGCTCGTTGCGAACTCTGTGAAGACTATTTCTTCCTAATAACAGCCAACATCGCCAAACAGGGGATGATTTAACAAAAGCTCCTTTGCAAAAAAAGCACAATCGTTGCACGACTGTACATAACCATAAATATCAATGCCTTTCTTAAAATCAATACTCAGAAGTATATATTTTTAAGCCTGCATATTTTGCTAAAAAAAATCCAGGTTAGCAGGCAATATTAACCAGGTGGAATTGTGTCACTTGCGTTCATTGCACGCAGAGTTAGTGTATATGCAACAGTTTGGGTCGCCTAATTTGCCAGATTTTTACGTAATTATGACAAAACATTGAAGGTTGTGCAATGTAACAGGAATATTTAGACTTATGGATGCCACCCGTTAGATAAAATACGGAACTTTTCTTGTTTTCGAGATGATAGTTTCCGGATTCAACCATATTAATGACCTAAGGCTCGCATTTCTGTGTGTTGTTATTATGTTATAATTAAGTCTATGATTTCATAGAGAAGTCTGACTGAGCGATGGTAGGCACCAGCAGGCTCGTAAGCATTCATTCAAACAGCACTGTTGTGTGTTTTGCCAGCAGCTCGTCGCTGTGCTAAAGCATTGAGCTGTTTATGACTTCAAGCCTATCAACTTCCGAGATTAGGCTGGTGTAACTGATGTGAAATAGCGAGCTAGTTAGCGGAGTGCGCACTAATAGGGTTTCAAACGTCACTCGCTCTGAGACTTGGAGTGGTTGTTCCCCTTGCTCTGCAAGGGCCGCAGCTTTTGTGGAGCGATGGGTAACGCTGCTTCGAGGGTGACTATTGACGATGCGTTCCTGGTTCGAGCCCAGGTAGGGGTGAGGAGAGGGACGAAAGCTATACTGTTACACTGGCAATACTAAATTACCTATAAGAACATCCAATAGTCAAAGGTATATGAAATACAAATCTTATAGAGAGAAATTGTCCTATAATTCCTATAATAACTACAACCTAAAACTTCTTACCTGGGAATATGGAAGACTCATGTTAAAAGGAACCACCAGCTTCCATATGTTCTGAGCAAGGAACTTACACCATAGTACCCTCCAAACTCGTCATCAAGCTCAAGACCCTGGGTCTCGACCCCGCCCTGTGCAACTGGGTACTGGACTTCCTGACGGGCCGCCCCCAGGTGGTGAGGGTAGGTAACAACATCTCCACCCCGCTGATCCTCAACACTGGGGCCCCACAAGGGTGTGTTCTCAGCCCTCTCCTGTACTCCCTGTTCACCCACGACTGCGTGGCCACGCACGCCTCCAACTCAATCATCAAGTTTGCGGATGACACTACAGTGGTAGGCTTGATTACCAACAACGACGAGACGGCCTACAGGGAGGAGGTGAGGGCCCTCGGAGTGTGGTGTCAGGAAAATAACCTCACACTCAACGTCAACAAAACTAAGGAGATGATTGTGGACTTCAGGAAACAGCAGAGGGAACACCCCCCTATACACATCGATGGGACAGTAGTGGAGAGGGTAGTAAGTTTTAAGTTCCTCGACGTACACATCACAGACAAACTGAATTGGTCCACCCACACAGACAGCATCGTGAAGAAGGCACAGCAGCGCCTCTTCAACCTCAGGAGGCTGAAGAAATTTGGCTTGTCACCAAAAGCACCCACAAACTTCTACAGATGCACAATCGAGAGCATCATGTCGGGCTGTATCACCGCCTGGTACGGCAACTGCTCCGCCCACAACCGTAAGGCTCTCCAGAGGGTAGTGAGGTCTGCACAACGCATCACCGGGGGCAAACTACCTGCCCTCCAGGACACCTACACCACCCGATGTCACAGGAAGGCCATAAAGATCATCAAGGACAACAACCACCCGAGCCACTGCCTGTTCACCCCGCTATCATCCAGAAGGCGAGGTCAGTACAGGTGCATCAAAGCTGGGACCGAGAGACTGAAAAACAGCTTCTATCTCAAGGCCATCAGACTGTTAAACAGCCACCACTAACATTGAGTGGCTGCTGCCAACACACTGACTCAACTCCAGCCACTTTAATAATGGGAATTGATGGTAATTGATGTAAAATATATCACTAGCCACTTTAAACAATGCTACTTAATATAATGTTTACATACCCTACATTATTCATCTCATATGTATACGTATATACTGTACTCTGTCATCTACTGCATCTTTATGTAATACATGTATAACTAGCCACTATAAACTATGCCACTTTGTTTACATACCCTACATTACTCATCTCATATGTATATACTGTACTCGATACCATCTACTGCATCTTGCCTATGCCGCTCTGTACCATCACTCATTCATATATCTTTATGTTTTTATTCTTTATCCCTTTACACTTGTGTGTATAAGGTAGTAGTTTTGGAATTGTTAGTTAGATTACTCGTTGGTTATTACTGCATTGTCGGAACTAGAAGCACAAGCATTTCGCTACACTCGCATTAACATCTGCTAACCATGTGTATGTGACAAATAAATGTGATTTGATTTGAACTTAAACGTTAGCTTTTTTTACATGGCACATATTGCACTTTTACTTTCTTCTCCAACACTTTGTTTTTGCATTATTTAAACCAAATTTTACATGTTTCATTTTATTTTAGGCAAAAAAATGTTTATTTATGTGTTATACTAAGTTAAAATAAGTGTTCATTCGGTATTGTTGTAATTGTCAATATTACAATTTTTTTTTTTTAATTGGCCGATTAATCAGTATCGGCTCTTTTTTGGTCCTCCAATAATCGGTATCAGTATCGGCGTTGAAAAATCATAATCAGTCGACCTCTAATATGTATGAGTCATATCTGTATGCTATTGTTGTGATGAATATTGATCATTTCAGTGACGTAGTCAATATATTAGGTATGGGGTTTTGGGGATGCCTTGTCTCTTCATTATTGCATGTTGATGGCATGTTTTAGTATTGCTCCTATTTCAGTATTCAGATTTATTTATTTTTTCACCATCTGCAAATTCATAAGTGAATGACCACAGGCTTATTCAATGGATTGCCACGTACAGAGAATTGCAGGTAGAAATGTTATGTATAGAGCCACAGTTTCCTATTCTGCATGACTGAGAGGGATGTCTGTTCTATTTTGCACATATCTATTTTAAATGCTCTGTAATGATGTAGCCTGCCCAATTGATGAGTCTTATTAGCAAGCCTGCTCTGTGTGTACTATTGTGATTGGATGGTCTCATGCATCAATGTCCTTGTCCTATACGCTGGTCTGTCAGATGTCAGCTCTTCTGATTGGCTATTGACTCCACTCCCATCCCGATAGCCAATAAGGTGTCTCCAACATCGTCCGGCGGCGTGGCCGGGGGTGTGATTCATGTGTATGCGGACGACAACCCAGAGAAAAGCAGCGGCAGCTTCATTCCATACTGCTCCATGGCCCAGGCTCAGCTCTGTTTCCATGGACACCGAGATGCCGTCAAGTTCTTTGTCTCTGTTCCAGGTCAGTTAGTAATCATAATTTGATTTGATAAAGTTAATTATCCCCTTAAATGCATTAAATCAAATGTGGAGTTCTTGACTAACTAAAAAAGTATTATACCTACTGTCAATACTCTGTGAGGATGGACCAGATTGTCAACTGGGCACTAAAATGCAAAAGTGGTTCACAGTGTTTAATTTGTGGGTATCTATTGGTAAGGTTATTTAGTACTATGTGACAACAGCTGTAGAAAGGGCATTATAAATACAATTGATTGACTGATCTGTTTCTCGTTGCCTGTTTAACAAATATATATATACAGTACCAGTCAAAAGTTTGGATACACCTACACATTCAAGGGTTTTTCTTTATTTATTACTATTTTCTACATTGTAGAATAACAGTGAAGACAGCAAAACTATGAAATAACACATATGGATTAATGTAGTAACCAAAAAAGTGTAAGAGGAATGCTTTTCCAACAGTCTTGAAAGAGTTCCCACATATGTTGAGCAATTGTTGGCTGCTTTTCCTTCACTCTGCGGTCCAACTCATCCCAAACCATCTCAATTGGTTTGAGGTAGAGGGATTGTGGAGGCCAGGTCATCTGATGCATCACTCCATCACTCTCCTTGGTCAAATAGCCCTTACACAGCCTGGAGGTGTGTTTTGGGTCATTTTCCTGTTGAAAAACAAATGATAGTTCCACTAAGCGCAAACCAGATGGGATGGCGTATCGCTGCAGAATGCTGTGGTAGCCATGCTGGTTAAATGTGCCTTGAATTCTAAATAAATCACTGACAGTGTCACCAGCAAAATGGGAACCACACATGCGGAGATCATCCGTTCATCTACTTTGCGTCTCAGAAAGACACGGCGGTTGGAACCAAAAATATAAAATGTGGACTCATCAAACCAAAGGACAGATTTCCATCAATCTAATATCCATTGCTCGTGTTTCTTGGCCCAAGCAAGTCTCTTATTCTTATTGGTGTCCTTTAGTAGTGGTTTCTTCGACCATGAAAATTCATATTTGTGTCGTTCTCAAAACTTTTGGCCACAACAGTGTGTGTGTGTGTGTGTGTATGTATGTATGTATGTATGTATATATATATAGTTTTGAGAACGACACAAATATGAATTTTCACCAAGTCTGCTGCCTCAGTTTGTATGATGGTAATTTGCATATAATCCAGAATGTTATGAAGAGTGATCAGATGAATTGCAATTAATTGCAAATTCCCTCTTTACCATGCAAATGAATTGAATCCCCAAAAAACACTTCCACTGCATTTCAGCCCTGCCACAAAAGGACCAGCTGACATTATGTCAGTGATTCTCTTGTTAACACAGGTGTGTGTGTTGACGAGGACAAGGCTGGAGATCACTCTGTCATGCTGATTGAGTTTGAACAACAGACTGGAGGTTTCAAAAGGAGGGTGCTTGGAATCATTGTTTTTCCTGATCATGATTACCTGCAAGGAAACACGTGCCACCATCATTGCTTTGCACAAAAAAGGCTTCACAGGCAAGGATATTGCTGCCAGTAAGATTGCATCTAAATCAACCATTTATCGGATCATCAAGAACTTCAAGGAGCGCGGTTCAAATGTTGTGAAGAAGGCTTCAGGGCGCCCAAGAAAGTCCAGCAAGCTCCAGGACCATCTCCTAAAGTTGATTCAGCTGCGGGATCGGGATATATATATATATAATATTACATTTTTCTGTTTTTCTGTCAGGCAACGTGTTGGCCACCCTAAATGGTAGTGTGCTGGACAGCCCGTCAGAGGGTCAAGGGTCCTCGGCACAGCCGGAGGCTGAGGCTCAGAGCATACAGAACGTTCTGGTGCTGAGTGGAGGGGAGGGCTACATCGACTTCCGCATCGGTGAGGAAAATCACACACTCACTCATGCATGCACACACACACTGCCATACACCCAAGTTCATGTGGTGCTCTTTTCAATTCCTAATCGAATTGGTCTCCAGATTCTTAACCCTTCTGCTCTAGTTGTGCACTTGTTCATTTCACTTTATGGATTTAAAATACCAATCCAATGCTTTTATATGTGTGGATGTGCAGAAACACTTCAGTACAAAGGTGACAGACCCGGTGCCTGTCTGTTCATGCTGACTGGCTCTCTCACTTCATCTGTGTGTCAGGTGATGGCGAGGACGACGAGACAGAGGAAGGGGAAGTGCCGGGGGGCGCCCCGCAGATGAAGCCTGCTGTGTGCAAAGCCGAGCGGAGCCATATCATCGTATGGCAGGTGTCCTACATCCCCGTGTGACACTCCCACCCTCAAGGGTTACCTTGCATCCCCCTGTCCCCCCTTCTTGCGCCCAGATTATCACCCCCTTCCCCCATCCTAAAACTAACCCACTCTACCCACCCCTCCCTGCCCCTGTATCTACCCCTGGTCATGATGTAACTATCCCTAGGCTTGGGAATGACCCCTCAGCCCCTGTATGTACTATTAAACCCATTTGAACTATTGATATCCCCCCAAAAACCTTGTAACTACCTATTGCCTTGTAAGTATCACTCCCCCAGTCCAGTAACTTTCCAAATAGCTTGACTATGACTACCCCCTTCCCCTCCCTCGCCCTGTTTTTTTGCAGCTTCTACCAATGTAATTATTTCCCCCCACCATGAGCCTTGTAAATTACCCCTGCCTCCTAACTACCTCCGCTACCCTGTCTCTACTCCCTAAAGCCTGGAGTGTGTCTTAAATGGCACCCTAGTCCATATATGGTGCATTACTTTTGATCAGGGCCCATATGGTGCTGGACAAAACTAATGCACTATATAGGGAATAGGGTGCCGTTTCAGACATACCTGTATTTATTTCCCCTGGAAGGACATCTGTATCTCTCCTGTATTGACCTTTGACTTGTAATGGCCTGCATCTGCCCCCAAGCTACTCCCTGATCCCTACAATCACCCCTAACTCCTCCCTTTCTCGCTTTGCCCACCTCTTACCAACATCACAAGTACAGGAACATTAAAGACTACTGCGTAATATAACGCCTCTCCAGGAATTACCCAAGATTTGCAGCAACAGCCAACCAGTAATCCAAAAACTATTTATGGTATGACTTACTAAAACCCCCCACCTCCAATCAGCTTTCAGCTCACTGAACCACGATTGAAACAGAGACAGCTGATTGGTCAAGAGGGATTCAGGGACAGGCAGCTATTGGTCGGAGTGAGTGACACAGTCACTAGCCACTCATTGCTGAGTTGAATGTAGAGAGAGAGAGACTGACAGTTGATTGGTTGGTTCAGGGTGATTTTACCTCAGCCAGCTGTTAGAAGGTGAGGAGACGTTGAATGTACGTGGAAAAAACAAGATCAGTCTTGAATGCATTGGCCTGTAAATACAGTGAAGTTTGATCAGGAGGTGTGCAGACTCAGGATGGCACCCTACGCCCTCCCTTTATAATGCACTATTATTGACTAGAGCCCTATGGTTCTTTGTCAAAAGTAGTGTACTATATAGGGAATAGGGTGCCATTTGGGATACAGATGTAGTAAAATTCATGGGGGATGACTGATCCAGAAAAACAGGTGTAGTGGAGTAAAGAGAAACTCTTGATTTGGCATCAGAGGATGAACAGGGATTGTAATTGTTCCACATTAGAAGCAAGTTTCCAGACAGCCATATGGACATAGATTGTCTGTGTTTGAGCGCATCAAATATGTGATGCATTGTGGGTAAGTTGGGACTGACTGATTGATCTACAAATAATAATGAGTATTTATTTATGATGCAAGGTGATTTGTAGATCAGTCAGTCGGCTGCACTGTCGATCAAACCCAAACTCTACTGTAGAGAAAATGGACAGATAAAGAGTCTCAGTTCTATTTCGGCCTTTGTAAAAACCTAAATCCTCTCAGGTCTGTGAACACCAAATGGGTAAGGGCGTAGGGAAAAGTAACCGAGGCCGAAATGTAACTGTGCCAAATAGTGGAAGGAGAGCGAGAGAGCCAGGCATATCCTCGAGCTGTGAGCTGATTGGTTCATAACTGATTCACCAACCACCCACTGCTCTAATTCGCTGTTCCCAGACTGACAGTTGGACAGTGAGGTTTGTGCTTGGTCGCCTGTTTTGAGTGACAGCTGTCATTGAGGATTATGTAACTCTCCAGACATGCCCAAGGCCCCTCCCCCTCTTGTTCAGTATGTAACTCATATCTCTTTATCTGTGTGGATTAATTATTAAACCTAGTGTGCGCTGAAAACCAGAGGCCATGTTGTCTGTCGTTCTCTTCTCTGTTGGTTGACTTATTTTCAGTGTTTTTATTTATTTATTTATTTACTCACTTTTTTACTTTTTGAATTAGGACCAGGATTCAATCTGATTTCAAGGCCAACCTATGCCGCATTTAAAGGTAATTTCCGATTGGCGTTTGCCGTGAATCCGGTCTCCGCAAACATTACCTTTAAAAGATGCATAGCCGACAAAACATGATCGGATTAAGGACTCGATTTAATCTGTATCACAGATGGTGTGATTGAAATTTAAAGGTAATTTCCGATTGAGCCAACATACAGTATGCAGCGTTTACTGTGAATGCAATCTCCACTAATGCGGGAACATTGCCTTTAAATTTCAATCATGCTGTAGTGCGGAACTTCCACGATACGGATTGAATTGAAGGTATATAAAGAATGTATGAAATGGCATCCTGTAAGACCAAACCCACTTTAA
The DNA here is from genome assembly GCF_057628025.1 of Oncorhynchus mykiss. Lineage (NCBI taxonomy): Eukaryota > Metazoa > Chordata > Actinopteri > Salmoniformes > Salmonidae > Oncorhynchus > Oncorhynchus mykiss. Next base: position 47,460,407 of record NC_143025.1, read on the forward strand.
GTAACAAGGACAGTGGTTCAGATCCGGAAGAGTCAGCTCAATTCGATTTGGATCATACCCTGTCAACTTTAGGTACTATAGACGTTCATGTTGCACAGCGGACATTACGTTACATTTTTATATTAAAGGTGCATTGAGTACAGTACAAAGTATATCACACATACAACCACCCTTAATGCCTATGATATACCTGTAACAATAAAGGAATGAAATTCATTGAGAAAAAATAAAATAAATGCAAATTCATCCAAATTTATTTGAAGCTATACAGTTGGCTGTCCAACCACATTCAGTGTTTACAAACTCCAGCGCCTTCCTTCTTCACTGTTGGTTCTCCTTGGAAGTTGAAGAGTGTTTTTGGATTATGATGAGGTAAGAAAGCAGTACACAGCTTCATGCATTTTAAGACATATTCTTCAAAAACCAAGAGCTGTTATGTTACAGACGACATCTTTAAAATTGCTCAAATGAATTAAATAACTACACTGACCGAACTGTGAATGTGTGCCTTCAGGTTCGAACAAAATAAATCCCAATTCATTCATGAGATTAGAGAAATGTGCCCTATGTTCGCCTTTCTCTCTTTGTCAGGGGTTATTGCTAAGTTCAGAGAGAGCACAATTGCATCCTACATCTATGACTGTCCAGTACATACAGAGAGCAGCAGCAGATATAATACTAAAGAACCTACAGTACAAGGATTCTTCTTGCAGTGTGAGTTCAATCTTTAGGTTAACTCGCTGTGAATCTTGCACCTTGCAATTTAATCCCAATGTCATCTTGTGTAAGTAACTGTAGCAGAGAAGATGTGCGTTGTCATTCATTCATTCAATAAATATTTCATCAAAGCAGCAACATCACTCCTATCACCTACAGTACAGCTGCCTGCTACAGAAAGCCGCAAAGCGATTTTGTATCAGTGTGTGTTTTTAAGTGTCTGTGAAGAGGGTGAGTGGGTATGATCAGTGGCCATAAAAGTAGACCTACGTTGATAAGTATAGTGCCTTCAGAAAATATTTACTTTTTCCACATTTTGTGTTACAGCTTGAATTTAAAATGGATTCTATTTAGATGTTGTGTCACTGGTCTACATACAATACCCCATAATTTCAAAGTGGAATTATGTTTTTAGATATTTTTACAAATTAATTTTAAAAAAATAAAAAAAATGTCATGTCTTGAGTCAATAAATTTTCAACCCCTTTGTTATTGCAAGCCGAAATAAGTTCAGGAGTAAACATGTGCTTAACAAATCACATAAGTTGCATGGACTCCCTCTGTGTGATATAATAGTGTTTAACATGATTTTTGAATGACTCTGTACCCTCCTCACACAATTATCTGTAAGGTCCCTGAGTCGAGCAGTGAATTTCAAACACAGATTCAACCACAAAGACCAGGGAGGTTCACTGCCAGGGAGGTTCACCACAAAGACTCACTGCTGTACTCGCTGCCAAAGTTGATTCTAACATGTATTGACTCAGGTGGATGATGACTCTCTGCCTGGGATTCAAGTTAACACACAACATAGCACCGCCACCTTTGAAGGTTTTCGTCAACCTCTGCTCAGACTTAAATAGCAGTTCCAAGAACCTCCACCAGGGGAGACTGTAGCATCCAAACAAAAAGGAGACACGAACTTTAGATACCAAGGAGCAGTGCTTGATTTCAGCCAGAAATTCAGACAGGATCCGTCCGGCACCTCTCAGTTTTGGACTTGTTTCGTTGCGGAACCCATTTGCCAAGATCCGGTACCTCTCGTGGCATGAAAAATACTTTTCACTGTTTGCAATGTAAAAAATAGAAGCAATCAGCGTTAGGCTAATTCAAATTGACTGCTTTGTAATTCTCATGGTTGCCCCCTAAAAAAACGTAATGTGAATAATTGATTAGTGTTGGGCTGGACCGTTTTATGTTTTGCCCAACATTGTAGCCTGTATAGACCAACGCATGGCCATTGCTGTGTTGAGAAAGAAGCGCGCCTGTATCTCGCACAGAACTAGAATGAGATTCACTTTCTATATCTCTCCCTCTCTCTACTCTGATAGACATGAGCCTGCAACTCTCATCATTTATTTCCTAATATGATCATAGCCGCGCGAAGGGTTCTGGAGGTGCCGCAGCAGCACTCTTGATACATTTAAATCAAATCACATGTTATTTGTCACATGCGCCGAATACAACCCTACCATAAAACAATTATACATACAAGTTATATAATTACTGCTGTCTGTTCAGAAACAAATTAAATGCATTAGAATAGTGCACCAGGAGTAGGCATATAATTTAGCCACAGATTATCAATTTTTTTTTTTTTTAAATTGCCAAGCTGTGAATTGTGTGTAGCCCAATCATGAGGCATGCCTAAAGTCGGGAACACGCGCGGCAAGTCTGTCAGTGAACAGCATGCAGCCAAAACAGGGTTTTACCAAGTAAAACAAGAGAGATAAGCTTTTGGCACGAGCACATTGGCCATCGCCGGTGAGTAAACTGAGCATCAATGGGTATAATTTCCTCCTCATACTGTACAATATGTGTGTGTCCACACACCTACAGTAGGTCTAGGGCTAGGTTATTGATGGATTGAGGACAAGGTCGTTTTTATTGATCTGATTCTGTTTGTCAGTGTCAAAGTAGCTTCGTCATTTCGATCATTTGTGAGGTAGTAAAAGTCTCCAGTCATCTAAAATTATATAAAATTGCATGAAATACATTTATGAAGGTCACATTTTTTCCCGAACCCTAGGCTACAAAAAACTTTCCCCATGTGTGCAACTTCTACTGATCTATGTCGGTTTGCAAAATAAATTATAATGCATGCAGTGTTTTATTATAACGTTTTTTTTCTCCTGTTCTGGTACCTCAGTGTACCACGGGTCACCCCCCTATCTGGCTCACTTTTTGTTCCAGCACCTCCCAATTTACAAAATAAGCACTGCCATATGCTCTCACTCACATCACTATCTCCTTTGGGAACATCCCACTCATGCGCGCACACACGTAGCATCTTGTTACATTTCTCAAAATTAGGCATCCACTGACATGGGCTCAGATGTATGTACAGTTATTTTCTGTGTGGTGGAAAATTAGTTGAAAGGGAGAAGAGGATGTGATTGCTTGTGGAGGGAGAGCGGCACAGATTTAGGAATTAGTTCAGCATTGCCATAGTTCAACAGCTTAAAGCATTCATTAACATGCTCCCAAAGACAGCAAGACATTCAATGACTCATGATTATTATTGTAGACTATAGGCTACTCCTGCATCTACCTTGTACAATACTGCAATCATTGAAGTAGGGTATCCATCCACATTTTAAATTAAATGTATCAATTAGATAAATAATATAATAATAATAATATAATATTATTGTAGAAGAGCTAGACTAGCAGTAGAAATTGAATGGGTTAAACTGATGCAAGAGTTGGGGATAGAGGATGCATCTGTCATTAGTAATGTTTCACAGTAACATGTCAAACTAACCCTTTACAGAAATAGCTCGCCACAAGGTTAGAATATGACTCAGCGCTAAAGCCGACCTGGTCCCGAAAATAGTATATAAGGAGAGTGCCTTCCTTAAGAGGGCATGATAGTGCTACTTGACTTATCACCGACAGACAGCGCGTGATACTTCAACTATCATCAACCTAAAAGGTAATATCTGACTTTCATACTCTAGAACAATTGTATCTCTTGACTTCTGATTTCTGAACGAGACATGCTGAGACAAATACCCTCTACACTCCTTGTGCTGAATACATCCACTTCCTAACCGGAGTGGATAAATAGCATCAGTGGTGTTACTAAGGGGCTTGATCTCAAACCTTTCTCTTCACTAATCAGTAAATCATAGTACAACTTCTAGTAGGAGAAACGGATACATATCTGACTTTCATACTCGAGAACAAGTGTATCTCTTGACTTCTGATTTCTGAACGAGACATACTGAGACAACTACCCTCCACACTCCTGTGCTGAATAAATCCGCCTCCTAACCGAGGTGGGTGAGTAGCAAAGGTGGTGTTATAAGTTTTTTTTTGTCTCGAACCGTTCTCTTCACTAATCAGTAAATCATAGTACAAACTTCTAGTAGGAGAAACAGATACTAAGTGATTGGATAAGCATCTGGAGAAATTGTGAGTGGAAGAACATACTCCTTGGGGACCAACCAGGTCAACCTGCGCTAAGGTAATTAACCGCTTGTTGTAATACATATATAAGGCTAGTAAGTGTTTTGATGATTGTTGATGTTATAGATTAAGGACAAAGAGGAAACTGTAATAACGTGTACAACTGTGTGACTTGCAAATATTGAATAAAAAGTAGAAACTAGACCCAAAACTCTAGGGGAGAGAACGCCTCTGACATTCCCGTTCTAGGGGAACAAGTCTAGTTTCTACACTTAAGACAATATGATGGTTTGGACAGAATAATCATTTTATTGCAACATGTATCCTCTATATTAATACTCAAGTAGTATTAGTCGACGGCGGACATATACTGTAAACCGTAACTAAGGTATAGCTTGTGTGAGTCTAGATATAAGAGCATACAAGGGGAAAGCGAAAGTAAAACCCAGAGGTACTCTAAGTCTGATTGATATTATCTAAGATCCCGAAACACACCTAACGGCACCACAAAGGCTAATCTCTGAATAAAAGGGCAGGATGCATAACCAGGCCAGTCCGGCGGGCCTGTGAGTCACCTGTTAGCCGGGTGACATAAGAACTTGAGTGAGACGACTTGTATCACTCTCGACGGGGGTACCTTAACGGTCTTATAGCAAAATCCCCTACCGCGACAAACACTAAACTTAATCCTTACCTTAACCATTTTACATTTCTACTTGATTGAGGTAGGGACATATAAGGATCCCAGATAGCATGGACCCTCTGGGAAATCTTAAACTCCTCTACTCTACTGAAAGTCATGGACACAACTCCTATTGACATACTGGGAACTTGTAACAACACAGTCTGTGATTGGCTAACAATGTTTAGATCTGTATATAGCGAGATAAGATAACGTATCATCCCATGAGGTGTTGAGGGAAAGCAAGATTACCTATAGATTGGACGTCATCTTTTCTAGGCCATAATAACCAGAAATGTGACCCGATTCAGGAAACTAGGTGTATGCCGCAAGACACGACTTTGAATGTAATATTTTTTTTTGGCATGCCTTCTCGAACATGTGAACTTTCATGTGGCTTAATAACAAACTTGTATGCCATCTGTAAATACAAATACAATTGTTAAATCACAAGCCTTGTTGGTTAAGCCACAGAAAAAGTTGGCAACCTTCCCAATAACCATGATTGGCTGAGATAATGAGTGGGCTGGAAATGCCGAGAGAGGATTGGTCTGCCGTATTGAAGGCTGCAGTCTATTTGAGCTTGTCAGTCTGGTAATCCGGTTGAACACGGCTTTTTTATGTTTTGTGTAGTGGAGCTGCACTTCTTGCACTTTCTGGAGGATCAAGTTTTGAAATCAGTGGAAATAGAGTATGATAGCGAAAGAGATGGAGAAAACCCCTGTCTCCGGATTACATCTCCACCTAAGGGCAACCGTTACACTTTGACGTGTCATGTCGTAACGTACAGCACGCATAAAGCAACTATTTCTGTCTTACAATCTCTCTCCACCAGGTGTAGCCGCTGTTTACTTCTCTTCCTTTAAAAACAAGAAATGGACAGTGACGGGGGTAAGGGGGGATACCTAGTCATTTTTTGCGTCATCATTGCATTGCGATCATCATTCTCAAAGCCGCTGTTACCTTCTAAGATCACTTTAGCACCGCTCTAAAAACCTGATTCAAATTTGACACAAACCTTCAAATAGGTATGTAATGTCACATTATATAAACTCTTTATAGTGTTTTATTTACATTTTAGAGGCGTTAAGGTGATAAGTTGGACAGATCGAGTGAAAAAAAGCAATTTTCCCACACAACATCTCTCCTTCTCACTATCACGCATTAGTTTTGCTTCCCCACCCGCCATTTTTAAAAAGACCCGACGGGGCTCATTGTCTGCTTGAATTATGCAGAAACGGGCAGCGTTTAGGTCATGCATTTGATTTTGTTGGAAAGGGGAGAAATTGTGCTTTACAATGGTATTGACATTACAGTTGATCTGGAAGTATTACGTTTTTGGTGCGCTAAAATAAGGGCAATTGTACGGACCAAGTCGATGTACGAGTTTAGGTGAGTTTACGTTAGCTCAATGTGGCAAGCTATTTTGGAATGTTTGGAAAAACTGTACCTTTCTAACATTTGTGGTTGATATTTAATTAATATAAATATAAACAATGCACCTTATGACTTTTATTAACATGCAGACGTCCCACAGATGTTAGTAAGGCATTGATATCACTTCATGTCAGTCAGATGTTCAAAGGTAGAGGCAGCCGCATGGTGGTGCTGTTGCCTAGGCTTAATTTTGGCACGAATCACTCCCCTAGCGCACTACAGGTTTTATATTTGTATTCGTTATGGATCCCCATTAGCTGCTGCCGAGGCAGCAACTGCTCTTTCTTTGGGTCCAGCAAAATTAAGGCAGTTATTGTCACGTTCTGACCTTTATTTTCCTTTGTTTTGTCTTTATTTAGTATAGTCAGGGCGTGAGTTGGGGTGGGCAGTCTATGTTTTGTGTTTAGGTTTCTGTTTTGGCCTAGTATGGTTCTCAATCAGAGGCAGGTGTCCTTAGTTGTCTCTGATTGAGAATCATACTTAGGTAGCCTGGGTTTCACTGTGGGTGGTGGGTGTTTGTTTCCATGTCTGTGTTTGTCACCACACGGGACTGTTTCGGTTTGGTTTTCGTTCATGTTCACATTTATTGTTTTGTATTTCTTAGTGTTCAGTTTATGTTTTATAATAAACGATATGGACACTTACCACGCTGCGTTTTGGTCCGATCCCTGCTACACCTCCTCTTCAGACGAAGAATACATTCACAACAGATTTCACAACATATTAAGTGTGTGCACTCAGGCCTCTACTCTACTACCACATATCTACAACACAAAATCTGTGTGTTTAGTGCATATGTTATTGTGTATGCATGTGTCTGTGCTAATGTTTGTGTTGCTTCACAGTCCCCGCTGTTCCTTAATATTTATTATTTATCTGTTTTTATTATCTAATTTTTATGCTTGCATGTGTTACTTGATGTGGAATAGAGTTCAATGTAGTCAAGGCTCTATGTAGTGCTGTATGCCTAGTCTGAGAGGAAGAGAGAGGCCCAACTCAGTAGAAAATCTGTCTCCCTCCAGCAGGTCGCTTTTTCTGGGTGGTTTCGCCCCTATAAGCAAGGCATTTTTGTATGACGTTCAAATGAGTATGGAATTTGGTCAACAAGAAAATGAATGGCTTATTTGCTACGTTTTATTTTGCCTTAATTTTAATAGAGAAGACATTGAGACCTAGGTCTACTTTTTAAATGTGCCCTGTATAATAGAACATAATTACACACAGTATACACAAATATATGTACATATGTAAAGTGTTGGTCCCATATTTCATGAACTGAAATAAAAGACCCCAAAATTTTCCATATGCACAAAAAGCTTATTGCTCTCATATTTTGTACACAAATTTATTTACATCCCTGTTAGTGAGAATTTCTCATTTGCCATGATAATCCATCCACCTGACAGGTGTGGCATATAAAAAAGCTGATTAAACAGCATGATCATTACACAGATTCACCTCGTGCTGGGGACAATAAAAGGCCACTCTAAAATGTGCAGTTTTGTCACACAACACAATGCCACAGATGCCTTACATGCTGACCACATCGCTATTCAATCATTGCACCCACACTGCTCGCGCGAGCCAACGAGCGTCTGCGTTGCCAGGCGCTAAAATATAATTTGCTTCTATTTGTGGCACAGAACACGCTGCAAGTCCTGCCTCTCCCATCTCCTCATTGGTTTATAGAAGCAGATACCCACGTGCCATCTCCTCATTGGTTATACCCAAGTTGGTGATTGAAAGATGAACTGAGGTCGGTCGTCGTCATGGTAATACTATTAGATGCCAATCGCCATATAAAGTCCAAAGAATAAAAAGCCTGGAAGGAGGAGAGATGACTAGAAACGATTCATTCCACCGTTTTATGTGTGGATTAATTGTCGGAGTAGAGTACCTTGTGCCTTTCAGGTAAAACAACAACTCAACGTTTACATCCCAGGACAAATTAGCTAGCAACAGCAAGCTAGCTAAATAGGACAAATTAGCTAATAACTGCAAGCTAGCTAGCTAAATTGCCATAAATGTTTAATGATTTTTGACTTGTCCCCAAATTAATATAATTGGTTTAGAGTTTGTTTTAATATTTCAACCTGCGTGTTGTGATTGCGTTTGATGTGGGGGGACAAAATCAATTTGCGTATGACCGGTTTGGGTACGGTGTTAGGTTGAGGGAGCGTGCATGGTGGCATGGCAATTGACATGGTGACTGCAGGAATATCCACCAGAGTTGTAGACAGAGAATTTAATGTTCATTTCTCTACCATAAGCCGCCTCCAACGTCATCTTAGAGAATTTAGCACATGTCCAACCGGCCTCACAACCGTAGACCACGTGTAACCACGTCATCCCAGAACCTCAACATCTGTCTTCTTCACCTGAGGTGTCGTCTGAGACCAGCCACCAGGACAGCTGATGAAACTGTGGGTTTGCACAACCAAATCATTTCTGCACAAACTGTCAGAAACCATATCAGGGAAGCTCATCTGCGTGCTCGTCATCCTCACCAGGGTCTTGAACAAACTGCAGTTTGCTGCCGTAACCGACCTCAGTGGGTAAATGCTCAACTTCGATGGCCACTGGCACATTGGAAAAGTGTGCTCTTCACGGATGAATCCAGTTTGCTAGCACAGACTGGAATATGTTCCGGGATTCTTCCAACGGCATTGAGAAGAACACCACATCAGTCACTGGCTTCATCAATAAGTGCATCGATGACGTCTTCCCCACAGTGGCTGTACGTACATACCCAAACCAGAAGCCATGGATTACATGCAACAGCCGCACTGGGCTAAAGGGTGCAGCTGCCGGTTTCAAGGAGCGGGACTCTAACTCGGAAGCTTATAAGAAATCCCGCTATGCCCTATGACAAACCATCAAACAGGCAAAGCTTCAATACAGGACTAAGATTGAATCGTACTACAACGGCTCCGACGCTCGTCAGATGTGGCAGGGCATGCAAACTATTACAGACTACAAAGGGAAGCACAGCCGTGAGATACCCAGTGACACGAGCCTACAAGACAAGCTAAATTACTTCTACGTTCGCTTCGAGGCAAGTAACACTGAAGCATCAATGAGAGCATCAGCTGTTCCGGACAACTGTGTGATCACAATCTCTGCAGCCGATGTGAGTAAGATCTTTATGCAGGTCAACATTCACAAGGCCAAGAGGCAAGACGGTTTACCAGGACATGTACTCCGAGGATGTGCTGACCAACTGGTGTCTTCACTGACATTTTCAACCTCTCCCTGTCTGAGTCTGTAATACCAATGTTTCAAGCAGACCACCATAGTCCCTGTACCCAAGAACACTAAGGTAACCTGCCTAAATGACTACCGACCCATAGCACTCACGTCTGTAGCCATGAAGTGCTTTGAAAGTCATGGCTCACATCAACACCATTATCCCAGAAACCCTAGACCCATTCCAATTTGCATACCGCTCCAACAGATCCACATATTTTGCCATCTCTATTGCACTCCACACTGCCCTGTCCCACCTGGACAAAATGAACACCTATGTGAGAATGATACTCATTGACTACAGCTCAGCGTTCAACACCAAAGTGCCCTCAAAAAGCTCATAACTAAGCTAAGGATCTAGCAGGTAGCCTCGTGGTTAGATCGTTGGGCCAGTAACCGAAATGTTGCTGGATCGAATCCCCAAGCTAAGGTAAAAATCTGTCGTTCTGCTCCTGAACAAGGCAGTTGGACAAGGCACTGTTCTCCGGTAGGCTGTCATTGTAAATACGAATTTGTTCTTAATTGACTCGCTTAGTTAAATAATAAAAAATAAACACCTCTCTCTGCAACTAGATCCTGGACTTCCTGACGGGTTGCTCCCAAGCGGTAAGGGTAGGTAACAACACAGCTGCCACACTGATCCTGATCCTGCCACACTGTAGCAGTCATGACTACATGGCCAGGCACAACACCATCATCAAGTTTGCCAATGACACAACAGTGAGACAGCCTATAGGGAGGAAGTCAGAGACCTGGCTGTGTGGTGCCAGGACAACAACCTCTCTCTCAATGTGATCAAGGCAAAGGAGAGGATTGTGAACTACAGGAAAAGGTGAACTGAGCACACCCCCATTCTCATCAACTGGACTATAGTGGAGCAGGTTGAGAACTTCAACAAACTAACATGGTCCAAGCACACCAAGACAGTTGTGAAGAGGACACAACAAAAACAACAAAACTGAAAAGATTTGGCATGGGTCCTCAGATCCTCAAAAGGTCCTACAGCTGTCTAATCGAGAGCATCACTGCCTGGTATGGCAAATGCTCGGCCTCCGACCGCAAGGCACTACAGAGGGTAGTGTGTACGGCCCAGTACATCACCGGGGCAAAGCTTCCTGCCATCTAGGACATCTATACCAGGAGGTGTCAGAGTAAGGCCCTAAAAATTGTCAATGACTCCAGCCACCAGAGTCATAGATTGTTCTCTCTTCTACCTCATGGCAAGCGGTACCGGAGCACCAAGTCTAGGTCCAAAAGGCTTCTAAACGGCTTCTACCCCCAAGCCATAAAACTTCTGAGCATCTAATCAAATGGCTACCCAGAATATTTGCATTTACCCCCCCCCCATCTCTTTTACACAGCTGCTACTCACTGTTATCTATGCATAGTCACTGTAAGAACTCTACCTACATGTACATATTACATCAATTACCTCGTCACCGGTGCCCCCCGCACATTGACATTGACTTTGTACCGGTGCTCCCTGTAATACAGCCCCGCTAATGTTATTTACTGCTGCTCTTTAATGATTTGTTATCTCTTACTTTTTTTTATTGTATTTTCTTAAAACTGCATTGTTGGTTAAGGGCTTGTAAGTAAGCATATAAGTAGTAGTAAGTTCTACTACACCTGTTGTGTTCGAGGCGTGTGACAAATAACATTTGAGTTGATTTTGATAGTCAGACATGGTGGCATTGATGGGTACATATACATACATACATACATACTTTTTTTAGAATATAATTTATTATTCCCAGCAAACCCTACTATCTCTCCCCCAATTGGAGTAAACTAATAAACAATAACACTTAGGCTTCTACCTTCAGTTTATACATATTATACACATTTTACAGACACAATCTATTTTGCAATAGTTATATTTTGCTGGCTTCTACAGATTGTAAATTAAAGAAACATTTTTGCAAAAAATTATTATTATATTATTGATTGAATGACTATGACTTTTCAAATCACCCAGTATTGCTATCTGCAGCGTTAGTTCTAGGTAAATGTTGCAATTCTTCAGCCATTCTTCCTGGACCTGTGACCAAAAACGAGCTACATATGGAAGGTACCAAAATAAATGATCTAATGACTCTGCCTCCTCACAGCAAAATCTGCAGAGCTGGGAAGATTGTATCCCCCATATATATAACATTCTGTTGGTTGCAAGAATTTTGTATAATAATTTAAAGTGAAAAATTCTAAGTTTTGAATCTAGCGATGTTTTGCGTGTCAATTCATAAACCACGTGCCATGGAATGGTTACATCGCAAATCTCTTCCCAACTATTTTGCAATTTATATGGCACAGCTGTCAATTTTTTGGTCCTTAAATGAAATTGGTGCATGTTTTTATACATCACAATTTTCTTTAACCATTTATGTTCTTTAATGTAGGGCCAACAGACAAGTTCCTTACTTTCTTCTACTTGCTTCTTCTTTTGGGGTAGAGCAGACATTTCCATATGTCTGTGTTAGCTGCAAAACCTGGACCCGTACAAATCAGCTGGGCTTGACAATCTGGACCCTCTATTTCTGAAACTATCCGCCGCCATTGTCGCAACCCCTATTACCAGCCTGTTCAACCTCTCTTTCATATCGTCTGAGATCCCCAAGGATTGGAAAGCTGCCGCAGTCATCCCCCTCTTCAAAGGGGGAGACAACCTGGACCCAAACTGTTACAGACCTATATCCATCCTGCCCTGCCTATCTAAGGTCTTCGAAAGCCAAGTCAACAAACAGGTCACTGACCATCTCGAATCCCACCGTACCTTCTCCGCTGTGCAATCTGGTTTCCGAGCCGGTCACGGGTGCACCTCAGCCACGCTCAAGGTACTAAACGATATCATAACCGCCATCGATAAAAGACAGTACTGTGCATCCGTCTTCATCAACCTGGCCAAGGCTTTCGACCCTGTCAATCACCATATTCTTATCGGCAGACTCAGTAGCCTCGGTTTTTCTAATGACTGCCTTGCCTGATTCACCAACTACTTTGCAGACAGAGTTCAGTGTGTCAAATCGGAGGGCATGTTGTCCGGTCCTCTGGCAGTCTCTATGGGGGTGCCACAAGGTTCAATTCTCGGGCCGACTCTTTTCTCTGTATATATCAATGATGTTGCTCTTGCTGCGGGCGATTCCCTGATCCACCTCTACGCAGACGACACCATTCTGTATACTTCTGTCCCTTCCTTGGACACTGTGCTATCTAACCTCCAAACAAGCTTCAATGCCATACAACACTCCTTCTGTGGCCTCCAACTGCTCTTAAACGCTAGTAAAACCAAATGCATGCTTTTCAACCGTTCGCTGCCTGCACCCGCACGCCCGACTAGCATCACCACCCTGGATGGTTCCGACCTAGAATATGTGGCCATCTATAAGTACCTAGGTGTCTGGCTAGACTGTAAACTCTCCTTCCAGACTCATATCAAACATCTCCAATCTAAAATCAAATCTAGAGTCTGCTTTCTATTCCGCAACAAAGCCTCCTTCACTCATGCCGCCAAACTTACCCTAGTAAAACTGACTATCCTACCGATCCTCGACTTTGGCGATGTCATCTAAAAATAGCTTCCAATACTCTACTCAGCAAACTGGATGCAGTTTATCACAGTGCCATCCGTTTTGTTACTAAAGCACCTTATACCACCCACCACTGCGACCTGTATGCTCTAGTCGGCTGGCCCTCACTACATATTCGTTGCCAGAACCATTGGCTCCAGGTCATCTACAAGTCCATGCTAGGTAAAGCTCCGCCTTATCTCAGTTCACTGGTCACGATGGCAACACCCACCCGTAGCACGCGCTCCAGCAGGTGTATCTCACTGATCATCCCTAAAGCCAACACCTCATTTGGCCGCCTTTCGTTCCAGTTCTCTGCTGCCTGTGACTGGAACGAATTGCAAAAATCGCTTAAATTGGAGACTTTTATCTCCCTCACCAACTTCAAACATCTGCTATCTGAGCAGCTAACCGATCGCTGCAGCTGTACATAGTCTATCGGTAAATAGCCCACCCAATTTTACCTACCTCATCCCCATACTGTTTTTATTTATTTACTTTTCTGCTCTTTTGCACACCAGTATCTCTACCTGCAAATGACCATCTGATCATTTATCACTCCAGTGTTAATCTGCAAAATTGTAACTATTCGCCTACCTCCTCCTGCCTTTTGCACACAATGTATATAGACTCTTTTTTTCTACTGTGTTATTGACTTGTTAATTGTTTACTCCATGTGTAACTCTGTGTTGTCTGTTCACACTGCTATGCTTTATCTTGGCCAGGTCGCAGTTGTAAATGAGAACTTGTTCTCAACTAGCCTACCTGGTTAAATAAAGGTGAAATAAAAAAAATAAAAAAATGTGTGACTACTCCACCAGTCCTGTTTATGACATAATTTACAAAAATTATACCTTTGTAAAAAAAATATTGAAAAATATGTTTTCTTAATCAATTAATATATTTGAGTTTAACCACAATATTTGTTGTATTATTTGTTCTGTCTTTTCAGGTCGATTAAACTGAAATTGCAACCAACTTTCTAAGGCTTGTTTAAAAAATAACGATATTTTGGAGATTTTAAAACAACCGAAAGTGAGCAGTTGTAATCTGAATAAAGGGAAAAAATGCCATTCTTGAACATGGGGTGAGACATTCCTACCAATTTACTAGTGAACCATTTCGGATTTAAGTATAACTTTTGTATGACTGGTGCCTTTAGTGAGAGGTCTAATGCTTTAATATTTAATCATTTCTGGCCTCCAAATTCATATTCGTTATATAAATAGGCCCTTTTCATTTTGTCTGGCTTACCATTCCAAATAAAATGTAATATTTTTTGTTCATATAATTTAAAAAGTAGGTCACTAGGTGTAGGCAAAACCATAAGCAAATAGGTAAACTGTGATATAACAAAAAAGTTAATCAGGGTAATTTTTCACAAATAGACAGGTATTTTCCTTTCCATGGTAGCAATATCTTATTTATTTTTGCTAACTTTCTATAAAAATTTACTGGAGTGAGATCATTTATTTATTTCGCAATTTGTATATATCGAGTATGTCCACATCCCCATCAGACCATTTTATTGGTAAACTACACGGTAATGTAAAAGTTTAATTTTTTTGTGATCCAATATTTATCGTAATTTCAAATCAAATTTTGTTTGTCACATACACATGGTTAGCAGATGTTAGTGCGAGTATAGCGAAATGCTTGTGCTTCTAGTTCCGACCATGCAGTAATATCTAACAAGTAATCTAACAATTTCACAACAACTACCTTATACACACAATTGCCAAGGAATGAATAAGAATATGTACATAAAAATATATGGATGAGCGATGGCCGAATGGCATAGGCAAGATGCAGTAGATGGTATAGAGTACAGTATATACATATGAGATTGTGGCGAAATCTGCACGGAGCCTTCACCGTGCACTGCCACTTTAAGAGCGCATGAGCAGTAAGGAAGGAGAAAATAAAGAGAGCTCATTCAGCTCTTTGGGGAGGGGCTCTTTGGTGGCGCGACAGTTTGATTGTATGTGCTGTGCTGCAGAAGTTTTGTTTGTTTTCAGCATGTGTAGTTTATAGAGTGTTTAACTCAATCATCGGTGTAATCGCTCTAGGTCGTGGTTGTTTTCGTTTGGGACCGCGCCCGTTATGGATCGCATGGATTAGTAGCAACATTGTTGCGAAGCTTTAACATACAAACCGTTCAGGCGTGTATTCTTTTTTCTCTCCACTGGCTATCTGGTAAACAGGCTACACTCTAGGCAGTCTCTTCTGCTGATGTGTGTGGGTCTGGTAGTGGCTCTCTCTATTCTACTCTTTTCCTTTCGGCATGGTTAATACCTGCCTGGCGCCCGAACAAAATCTTTCTTACCCCTCTCTAATAAATACCGCTACAAGATGAATATTGTAGTGTATGTAAACATTATATGAAGAGGCATCGTTTAAAGTGGCTAGTGATACATTTATTACATACAATTTTTTATTATTAAAGTGGCTATAGATGAGTCAGTATGTTGGCAGCAGCCACTCAATGTTAGTGATGGCTGTTTAACAGTCTGATGTCCTTGAGATAGAAGCTGTTTTTCAGTCTCTCGGTCCCCGCTTTGATGCACCAGTACTGACCTCGCCTTCTGGATGAAAGCAGGGTGAACAGGCAGTGGCTCGGGTGGTTGTTGTCCATGATGATATTTTTGGCCTTCCTGTGGCATCGGGTGGTGTAGGTGTCCTGGAGGGCAGGTAGATTGCCCCTGGTGATGCGTTGTGCAGACCTCACTACCCTCTGGAGAGCCTTACGGTTGTGGGCGGAGCAGTTGCTGTACCAGGCGGTGATACAGCCCGACAAGATGCTCTCGATTGTGCATCTGTGTGGGTGGACCATTTCAGTTTGTCCGTGATGTGTACGCCGAGGAACTTAACGTTCCACTTTCTCCGTTGATGTGGTGCTTCTCCCTCTGCCGTTTCCTGAAGTTCACGATCATCTCCTTTGTTTTGTTGACATTGAGTGTGAGGGCCCTCACCTCCTCCCTGTAGGCTGTCTCGTCGTTGTTGGTAATCAAGCCTACCACTGTTGTGTCATCTGCAAACTTGATGATTGAGTTGGAGGCGTGCATGGCCACGTAGTCATGGGTGAACAGGGAGTACAGGAGAGGGCTGAGAACACACCCTTGTGGGGCCCCAGTGTTGAGGATCAGTGGGGTGGAGATGTTGTTTCCTGCTCTCATCACCTGGGGGTGGCCCGTCAGGAAGTCCAGGACCCAGTTGCACAGGGCGGGGTCGAGACCCAGGGTCTCAAGCTTAATGACGAGTTTTAAGGGTACTATGGTGTTAAATGCTGAGCTGCAGTCGATGAACAGTATTCTTACATAGGTATTCCTCTTGTCCAGATGGGTTTTTGGGTAGTGTGCAGTGTGATTGCGATTTGCATCGTCTGTGGACCTATTAGGACGGAAAGCAATTTGGAGTGGGTCTAGGGTGTCAGGTAGGGTGGAAGTGATATGGTCCTTGATTAGTCTCTCAAAGCACTTTATGATGACGAAAGTGAGTGATACAGGGGAAGGTCTTAGTCAATTAGCTCAGTTACCTTAGCTTTCTTGGGAACAGGAACAATGGTGGCCCTCTTGAAGCACGTGGGAACAGCAGACTGGGATAAGGAATGATTGAATATGTCCGTAAACACACCAGCCAGCTGGTCTGCGCATGCTCTGAGGACGAGGCTAGGGAAGCCATCTGGGCCGGCAGCCTTGCGAGGGTTAACACGTTTAAATGTTTTACTCATGTTGGCTGCAGTGAAGGAGAGTCCGCAGGTTTTGGTAGCGGGCTGTGTCGGTGGCGCTGTATTGTCCTCAAAGCGAGCAAAGAAGTTATTTAGTTTGTCTGGGAGCAAGACATAGTGGTCCATGACGGGGCTGGTTTTCCTTTTGTAGTCCGTGATTGACCGTAGACCCTGCCACATACCTCTCGTGTCTGTTTTTTCATTTTCAGTTAGGCTGCTCAGTACAACAGTCAATACTGTTGAGTTGACTGGTTTCATTATTGCAATAATTAATCTATACGAAATAAAGATTATTGTTTGAAGAAATGACCAAGTCTCTCTGTACTGAAGTTCCACGACAGCGGCCACTTGAGTATCTGGTCAATATAATGCAGGACTGACAAACTCATTCCACGAAAGGCAGAGTGTTTGCATGTTTCTGTTTTTTCCTTTCAATTAAGACTTAAGAAAACCAGGTAAGGGGAGTTCCTTACTAATTAGTGACCTTAATTAGTCAATCAAGTACAAGGGTGGATTGAAAACCCGCAGACACTCATCCTTCCATGAGATGAGTTTGACACGTGACATAATGGATAATCTGTGGGGCTGCCCATTCCCTCAGACGCCATAATGGGACAGATACAATGATGCGATCTCTATGGGTTAGCCACACAGGTAGCAAGCTAGCTAACGTGGAATTTGACTGGGAAGGAGAAGATGGCTTCTAAGATCATCTCTCCCAGTGCACTGTCCTGTGTGCTGTGCCAAGGATCCTATCATACGGTCACAGTTTCTAAACATACTGTACTTGTCTTTGATACTGTGTGGTGGCCACAGCTTCTGTATCCTATACAGAAAAAAAATATTGGAATACAAATGTTAAAAATGGTTTTAATAATAACAGTGCATTCGGAAAGTATTCAGGCCCCTTGAAATTTTCTACATTGTTACATTCCAGCCTTATTCTAAAATTGTTTTTTTTTAAAAATCCCTCATCAATCTACACATTATACCCCATACTGACAAAGCCAAAACAGGGTTTTAGACATTTTTGCAAATTTATTACAAATAAAAACTGAAATTTACATGATTAAGTATTCAAACCCTTTACTCAGTACTTCGTTGAAGCACCTTTGCCAGCAATTCTAACCTAGAGTCTTCTTGGGTATGACGCTACAAGCTTGACTCAGCTGTATTTGGGGAGTTTCTCCCATTATTCTCTGCAGATCCTCGCAAGCTCTGTCAGGTTGGTTGGGGAGCGTTGCTGCACAGCTATTTTTAGGTCTCTCCAGAGATGTTCGATCGGTTTCAAGTCTGGGCTCTGGCTGGGCCACTCAAGGACATTTCGAGACTTGCCCCGAAGCCACTCCTGCATTGTCTTGGCAGTGTGTTTAGGGTCGTTATCCTGTTGGAAGGTGACCCGTCACCCCAGTCTGAGGTCTTGAGCACTCTGGAGCAGGTTTTCATTAAGGATCTCTCTGTATTTTGCTCCGTTCATCTTTCCCTCGATCCTGACAAGTCTCTCAATAACTACCTCTGAAAAGCATCCCCACAGCATGATGCTGCCACCACAGGGATGGTAACAGGTTTCTTCCAGCCGTGACACTTGGCATTCAGGCCAAAGAGTTCAATCTTGTTTTCAACAGACCAGAGAATATGGTTTATTATGGTCTGAATCCTTTAGGTGCCTTTTGGCAAACTCCAAGTCATGTGCCTTTTACTTAGTGGCTTCCATCTGGCCACTCTACCATAACAACTTGACTGGTGGAGTGCTGCTGAGATGGTTGTTCTTCTGGAAGGTTCTCCCACCTCCCTGACCAAGGCCCTTCTTCCCTGATTGCTCAGTTTGGCCAGCTCTATGAAGAGTCTTGGTGGTTACAAACTTCTTCCATTTAAATATGATGGAGGCCACTGTGTCCTTGGGGACCTTCAATGCTGCAGAAATGTTTTAGTACCCTTCCCAGAGCTGTGCCTCGACACAATCATGTCTCAGCACTCAACAAATTCCTTTGACCTCATGGCTTGGGTTTTGCTCTGACATGCACTGTCAACTGTGGGACCTTTTATAGACAGGTGTGTGCCTTTCCAAATCATGTCCAATTAATTGAATTTACCGGTGATCTCCAAGTTGTAGAAACATCTCAAGGATGATCAATGGAAACAGGAAGCACCTGAGCTTCATTTCGGGTCTCATAGTAAAGTCTATGAATACTTACATTCTGTTTTTAATTTTTAATAAATGTGCATACATTTCTAAGAACTTGTTTTCACTTTGTCATTATGGGGTATTGTGTGAAGATTGATGAAAACATTTTATTTAATACATTTTAGAATAAGGCTGTAATGTAACATTTGGAAAAGGTCAAGGGGTCTGAATACTTTCCAAATACATTGTATGTAAAAATAACAAATCAAATATTGAATATCTTATTGAGCAAGTTAATAATTATGCTGTGCATTATATATTAAACGACCAGGACACATATATATATATATATATATATATACACAGTTGTCCTTCTGAACTGAGCTGTAGGACAGGAATGAAACTGCACAGGGATGTTAACCTGAGGCCATTGGTGATTTTAAAACAGTTATTGAGTTCAATGTCTGTGATGGTAGAAAACTGAGGATGACTCGAGAACATAGTAGCGACACCACAATAATGACCTAAATGACAGGGTTAATAGAAAACACAGAAATATGCAGAATAAAAATATTCCGAAACATGCATCGTGTTTGCAACAAGGCACTTAAAGTAATACTGCAACATTTTTAAAAACACAGCATCGGAATACACTTTTTGGCCTAAATGCAAAGCCTTGTGTTTGGGACAAATCTCACACATCACTGAGTAACTGCCTCATTTTCAAGCGTGGTGGTGGCTGCATCATGGTATGGGTATGCTCTACATAGGCAAATAGTGGGGAGTTTTTTGGGATAAAAAAAAACGGGATGAGGCGAAGCACAGGCAAAATCCTAGAGGAAAACCTGCTTCAGTCTGCTTTACACCAGACTGGGAGAGGAATTCACCTTTCAGCAGGACAATGACCAACAACACAAGGCCAAATCTACACTGGAGTTGTTTACCAAGAAGAGAGTGAATGTTCCAGTTTTGACTTAAATCTCCTTGAAAATGTATGGCAAGACTTATTGCCATACAATATATGGAGAATATTGAAGAATATTGCCATCTTGCCATTCCCCCCAACATCTTAACAGAGCTTGAAGAACTTTGAAAATAATAAATGGGCGAATATTGCACAATCCAGGTGTGGAACGTGCTTCTAAGCTTACCCAAGAAGACTCAGAACTGTAATCGCTGCGAAATCCTATAGGTGCCTTCTACAAAGTACTGACTCAGGGGTGTGAATACTTGTGTAAATGAGATGTGTCTGATATTTTGGGGAGTTTGTATTTAGAGGTCACTTCTTCTAAACCTGAAAAGGGACAACTTCTAAATGTTACGCAGCGAAAACAGACAAATGTATAAAAATCAGACTTAAGTAACCATATTTTGAGCCTATTACAATACAGAAATCACAACGGATTTAAAGAATATTCACTTGCTGAATGTGTGCCAATCTGGGCAATGGAACGGTCTGCGTGGCCATCTCTGTTGTGATGTCACCTACTAGGTTGGGAAGTGACCTCTGCTCAGACTATGAAGGTGAATACCAGTAGAATGTTGTCATCAATATGATTTTCAGATCAAGAAAATGTTTTGTTTTTGCCAGAGCTGCCTCAGCTGATTCCACCGTCTGTCTGTACACTGAAAGTGGCATTTAGTTTGATTTGCAAAGGAAGGTTTTCATTTGTATTTTATTTGATGTTGATGCATTTTGTGCCATTGTAGGTTCTTTAGACCAACAGACATGCACTAACATTGCTTACTTAATCGTTATTTCCTGGAGGAACATTGGTGTGCAAACAAAGGTTACCATAACAATATAAATCTTAACAGAGAAGAGAATACTGAATGTAAAGGTTACAGATTATTAAAGATTGAACATTTGCTTGAACCAGGGGGGAAAAAAAGCAAAAAGCACCATGAGCCTCTTGACTATTTCTTAGAATAAGAAAAACATTTCTGTGCATATTTCACCTATTCATCTTAGTTTTCAGTTAAAGGCCATGCTTTAGATATAGATTATTGTAGAGAAAGAGAAGAATAAAGGCCTATACATACAATATGAACATTACATAGAAGATCCATTTATATATCCCGTTTATACAGTGAATTCAGAAAGTATTTAGACCCCTTCACTTTTTCCACCTTTTGCAACAATACCCCATAATGACAAAGCGAAAAAAAGTTTGACATTTTTGCAAATGTATTTAAAATAAAAAACAAATGCCTTATTTACATAAGTATTCAGACCCTTTGCTATGAGACTTAAAAATTGAGCTCAGGTGCATCCTGTTTCAATTGATCATCTTTGAGATGTTTCTACAACTTTGATTGGAGTCCACCTGTGGTAATTTTTTAATTTTATTTAACTAGGCAAGTCAGTTAAGAACAAATTCTTATTTACAATGACGGCCTACACCGGCCAAGACTCGTCCGGCCAACTCTAGGAAATAAAATGTGGGAAAAGTCAAGGGGTCTGAATACTTTGCGAATGCACTGTATATACATACACAAGTGCTTTGATGCATAAAATAAACAACATTGTACACTGAAATAATAAAACACACATTTTTATATATATAATATGTGGACACCCCTTTTCTACCCCCTTTGCCTTTATCCAGTACAATGTCTGCAACCCAACCATTGGACGCACAGGGGTTCCAACCAAATGCACGTGACAACAAAATCAAATAACTAACAGACAAAACGAGTCAACCATCAAGCGGAAGGAGAGCATAACAGGAAGGTCAGTATAAGAATGGTGCGTGACAACTCACAGTTCAACATAGACGGCGTGTGTATGTGTAACAGTCATCACTGCTCCAACCCATATTTAATACGACGGCAGTATTGAGTGAAAAATAAATCAGAACCCCCCCCTAAACATCTAGTTAAAAAATAAATATAAATATAAATAAATTAAAAACACATGTTGATGCCATGTCTGGTGTCGATATGACAAAAATAATTCAGGGGAATATATTGTCAAGCTGATCTAAACAAAATAATAAATAAAAAATCATTGTGTGGACGGGCCACAAGAACCTGGAATATCTTCCAAATGTGCTGATTAACAACAAAATAACAGATTACTTGATCTGTGTATTCTTGCAGAGCAAGAACAGACATTTTCCCATAGATTTTCCAAAACTTTGATTAAATTCCAGTGTTAATGCCAGCCTAATGAAGTTATGATTTCATTAGAGAACAGCTAATGACATACAAATGCAAGCTCTCGCCAAATTGCATCACTTTAACCATTGGTCAGACAGACTCCATCAACATTGATCTTCCAGATAGGATAGTTGTTGAAGGTCATGTTTTACATGTAATAAATCTGACCAGGACTACCTCCAAAGCAGTCCTTTTCTCCTATTTAGAAAATGTCAAATTGTGAGTGCGAGTCTTGTCTTATTTACACCTTGCATTAATAATGTAACATGGATTGTTTGGATTTTCGTGCCAGGACCAGACAAAGGCACAACAAAGAGGGAGGAAAAAGGTAACAAATAAATGCTGTCATGGAGATGTGAAAGCGCAACAAATTGTGACTACTCTCTGGACTCAACTTCGTTCTTCGGTCAGCTAAAACACAAACTTAAAATAGGGCCTTACTACGGGCCACTCTTATAGCAATCCAACCAGCATTTCATGTACAAGGAGAAAGCATGGTGACAATCCACATAATGCTGCACTTGGTCTCTTTTCATTGATTTCATGTCATCATTGTTGTTGCATATACTGTTAATGTACACTGAAGTTTGGCCATAGGTCTTAGTGTCACATTCGTTTGATCTTGATTAAATGTTCCCACAACACTGTCCCTAGGTCCTGGGATCACCATTAACGGTAACGTGTGTGTGTGTGTGTGTAAGGGGTTATAACATGAGTGTGTCTCAGGGAGGGGGCAGGGATCCAGTCCAGTTCATGGCTGCATCCAAATGGCACCCTATTGACCAGAGTTCTATGGGTCTTTGACCAGTGGTGCACTATTTATAGGGAATAGGGTGTAATTTAGGAAACACCCCATGTGTTTACATTGGGGGTCACACCGGATTCCCGTCACGTCCAACGACATCTCTTCCTCTGACATGCCTCAGGGTCCGAGGAACACCCCTCAGAGTCATCGCTTTCAGAGGACAAGGCCCCAGCCAAGGGGGGCGTAGGGGGCAAGTGAGACCCCAAGCCCCCCCTCCCTGCAGCCCCCAGGAGGCCGTTGTTGAGGCGGAGGACCCAGCCCAGCTTATTGTGCAGCAGGTGGCGCAGGCCAGGGGGCAGCGGCAGTACGCTCAGGGTGTCTGGGCACTCAGGGAGGAGCTTGCGGAGGCGAGCACAGCACAAGTACTGCAGGGAAGTGGGCGTGAAGCAGGAGCGGATCACCTTCATGCTGCTCTTGGCTGCTGTGGAACACGCCATGGGGTAGAAATGCTTGTTCTGTAGCTCCGTAGCCGCCACCCCTGCAGAATATAATATACATTTTATTGTCCAGTTTAGAATGGAAATGTATCCATTTGCTGTCACATTACCCAACGTCACACACAAGCAAAAGGCTAGGCGCAGCACAGGGGTAACTAGCTGGGTACATGCAGAGGGGGAATATGATAAATCCTAGGTAGGTTCCATGTTAATTAGGTCTTGAAGTGATTTATAGGGCCGGTTTTCCCATCCCAGATCAAGCCTAGTCCTGGACTAGAAATCACTGAATGGAGATTTGACATAAAGCATGCATTGTAGCCTAGGACTTAGCTTAATCAGTGTCTGAGAAACTGGCCCCTAATGCCCATCTAGTTACATACTGCCCAACCACCCATCTAACATGCAGTGTTGGGGAAGCTACCCTGAAAATATAGTTTACCAAGTTATCAATTACTTCACACTGGAGGAAGTTAAGCTACCCTTAAAGGAAAACACCCAAAAACGATCTTACCGGCAGTATTTCTGTAACTTGATTATTGCACACAAAACATTTCGGGACTGTATCAACAATGGACTAATCAAACAAATACCAAAATATATATTTTGCGGTGTAATTTTCTTTTAAGAAAAAATATTGTTTACTTAACTAAAGTTAATTTGAAAAAGTAGCTCAAACTACTTTGTGATATATTATTTCTAAATCTGAAATGTCAGACTACAAATTGTAAGAACAGTCAAATGTAAACAGAATGTGTAATTTAGCCTATTAATAACAACAACTGTTTCAAGTGAGAATTAGGCACGTTTGATGCAGTAAAATAAAGGAAATTCTTGCCCCCCTGACCCATATTTTCTTATCTTTTTGCCCCAAAAAGTAGTGTGTAGTTCCAGTAGTTAACTACGACGCTACATGGCAAAAAAGTAATTAACTTCTTGATGACGGGGCAGTATTTTCACGTCCGGATGAAATGCATGCCCAAATTCAACTGCCTGCTACTCAAGATATGCATATTATTGGTAGATTTGGATAGGAAACACTGAAGTTTCTAAAACTGTTTGAATCATGTCTGTGAGTATAACAGAACTTATTTAGCAGGTGAAACCTTAAGGACAAACCATTCAGATTCGTTTTTTTTTTGAGGGTACTCTCTTTTCAATGGGTTTTCATTGGGAATCCAGATTTCTAAAGGGAACTTCTTGCAGTTCCTATCGCTTCCACTGGATGTCAACAGTCTTTAGAAATTGGTTGAGGTTATTCCTTTGTGTAATGAATAAGTACGGCCACTTTGAACGAGGGTCACTTCAAGTGTACTGTTAGATAGAGGTGCGTGACCAGAAAGCTACAGTTTGTTTTCCTCCTGTATTGAACACAGATCATCCCGTCTTCAATTTTATCGATTATTTACGTTAAAAAATACCTAAGTTGTATTACATGTGAAATGTTTTGGCAAAGTTTACAGGTAACTTTTGAGATATTTTGTAGTCAAGTTGCCAGCAGGTTGTTTTTTCTGGATCAAACACGCCAAATAAATGGATATTTTGGATATATATCGATGGAATGAATCTAATAAAATGACCATTTGTGATGTTTATGGGACATATTGGAGTGCCAACAAAAGAATCTCGTCAAAGGTAAGGCATGAATTATATTTTTATTTCTGCGTTTTGTGTCGCGCCTGCAGGATTGAAATATGCTTTCTGTCTTTGCTTACGGAGGTGCTATCCTCAGATAATAGCATTGTTTGCTTTCGCCGAATAGCCTTTTTGAAATCTGACATGTTGGCTGGATTCACAACAAATGTAGCTTTAATTTGCTATCTTGCATGTGTGATTTAACGAAAGTTTGATTTTTATAGGAATTTATTTGAATTTGGCGCTCTGCATTTTCCCTGGCTTCTGGCCAGGTGGGACGCTAGTACACATATCCCAGAGAGGTTAACTACTGAAATTGTTACCAAGATTTGAATTTAGTTCAACTACCACCAAGCTAATGCAAAACGTAGTTAAATTACTATATGTAGATCACTACTCACCCCACCTGGTCCCCTTGACCTGTGACCCCTGTAATTACCTATGCACTTGCGGTTCTTAAAGAAGGTGAGTGTTCCATGCCATGTGTCCAGGTGCACTCCGATGATTGAGCCCTGGCCGAAACGTGAGGAGAAGTTCACCTTGTCTCCTTTATGATGTAACAGACCTAGAATATGACCATATTAGCATTATTATTATAGGGGGGGGGGGGGGGAACAGGCTCACACACACACAATTATTTCATGTTTTAAAACAATTTCTTTATCCAGATGAAGGGTACTGTTAAGGGATTCCCTATGGCTCCTAATTATGCTAATTTATATGTGGGTTACATAGAGAAACAGTCAATTCTCAACCACCTCAATCTATTCTTTTTGCCCAACATTATTTGGAAACGGTACATTGATATCTTTGCTCCATTTGGGAATTTTCCACTCCAGTTAGCTCATCATCAAATGCCAACTAGTGTTGGCACAATGACTTGTAGTCTATGGGAACTGCTGGTGTACCTGTAGACTTCCTGTCAGCATTGGCTAGCGAAACTACCTACCTTCATACTGCATGGTCATGGCTGAACAGCTTTTGTCAAATTGACATCAAGTTATTATTTTTCATTTTAGCTAACCCTAACCCTTTTCATAACCTTAACCCAATTCTCCTAAACTGCTACGAAAAGTCAAATCTGACAAAAGCTGTATTCTTTCTAGTCAAAACCATACTCGACGAGTTAATCGGACACTGGGCAAGTAGATAAAAGGTCTTCATTGACAAAATCCCGAATTATCCCTTCAAACTCTATGGGATTGGGACAGTTGTTTCGTAATATGCATAATGTGACTAGAACAACGTTGTAAACCACAGCATCTTTACAAGGTCCTTTGCTGCTTTTCTGGGATTGATTTGCACTTTTTGAACAAAGTACATTAATCTCTAGGAGACAGAACGCATCTCCTTCCTGAGCGGTATGACGGCTGCGTGGTCCCATGGCATTTATACTTGCGTACTATTGTTTGTATAGATGAACGTGGTACCTTCAGGCGTTTGGAAATTGCTCCCAATGTTGAACCAGACTTGTGGAGGTCTACAATATTTTTTCTGAGGTCTTGGCTGATTACTTTTTATTTGCCCATGATGTCAAGCAAAGAGACAGAGTTTGAAGGTAGGCCTTGAAGTACATCCACAGGTACACCTCCAATTGACGTAAATTAGCTTCTAAAGCCATAACATAATTTTCCAAGCTGTTTAAAGGCAGTCAACTTAGTGTATGTAAACTTCTGACCCACTGGAATTGTGCCGGCTTTTTTTGGTCCTCCAATAATCAGTATCGGCATTGAAAAATCATAAATGGGGGGGGGGGGGGGGGAGACAGAGACAGATACCAAACCATTATCAATTTCTATTGGTCCAATGAAGATGAATGCAGGGGTGTGGATAGGCTCATTTGAACAACCTTATTTTAGGCCTTGATGTTATTATGCAACTTGACTCTACATTGAACATTTCTGAAGGGAAGGTGACGTGGCAAATTAGACAACTGCAGGGCTCTACAGTTCAGAACCATCCTATTTGGACTACGAAGAAAATAGTGTGGAACTTTGGATATGGAACCAGTGTGCTTGACAGGTGTTGCACCATCTTGTACAAAACAATATCCCATTAGCAAAGAAAGCTATGGCCGCTACTAAAATATTGGAGGCTCTTAACATCATCATACAATGTGGCACACCATGTAATCCAGCTACTCTGATGCTTCCTCCATAAACCACACCACTTGAACACGACTTTTGTGAGTTGGTTTTGGATCAACTCTCTGATGGGTTTATTAAGAGTAATCCATTGGAAAACCCTGAGTTTATCTTATACACAGACGGTTCAAGCATTGTGGAGGGGGTGTGAGGAAGGCAGGCTGGGCAGTTACTACTGTTGGGTCCTGAGGATATGAAATATACTTATTCATGTCACTGAGGGAGAGAGGATAATGTATAACATTTACATTATGTCAGAATATGTTATTGTTAGCCATCAGGGATCCTATGGGAGGGATCCACTGGGAGGACACAGTCTGGTACCAGGCACCATGACAGCCGTGAGTTGGAGAGGAGTGAGCACTTGGGGTAGAGGTCAGGTCAGATGAAGTGAGGAAGAACAGATATCACTAAGGTTCTGTCTAGCAACAGAGATGCATTGGCTGTTCAGATGTGTAGGAGGAGACTCAGGAGGAAGGGTTAAATATCAGTGCTTGTGTGAAATGTCATTGTCTAATGCAGCTGTATTGATCCTCTGGGAATAATTCAACTTGGTTAAGCTTTGATAGTGTCCGTTGAGTTTTTTTATCCTGAGAATTAGAACCTAACACTACAATGGACAATGTGATAGTGACAGGCACGTTAGATTTAAGAAAATCAGACGTTCACTTTATGAGTGACACAATGTTTAACTATTGCATACAACTCTCTAATGTAGTAGCGGAAGCAGACAGACAAGTATAAGAGGCGTGGGGAATAAGTCCCGAGGGGGGACATGACGTAGTACCAGGACAGTGGGTGATGGTAAAAAAATATTTAACAGAGACATTAGGGCCAAAATGGGAAGGTCCTTATCACGTTCTGCTCATAACGAGGTCAGCAGTAAAAGTCCATGGAAAATCACGATGGATATTATGTCACTCATTGCAAGGTTGTCCATGTTGATGACAAAGCGGAGCCTGGAGAATAAAGAACTGATTGATTAGCAATCGGGGGCCAATCTCGGGTGAAGAAGCATAGTAAGATGATCAGAACCTGATATGCTTCTATGTTGTACACCGCAGTCATCATATTAGGGATATCTAGGTGAAATGGCCAACATCTTCCTGAAATCGGGACATGCTTACTTAGGGAAATCACTGGTGAAGTGTTCACTAGAGAAGTCCTTATCAACCAGTGGAACGGAAGAAGAATTAGAAAGGAAGATTTCCTCACTACCGGCAGACTTTCAGAACATAATTTCTAATAGTTATCTATGTGGGACTGATACCAGTGTGGAAGAGCGGATCACATTTAAAGGACTTGGTAAATGATTACCTTGCCAATAGGACGATTGAATATTATGGTCTTGTAGACAATTTAATTTTTTGGAGTTTCCTCCTAATACAGGATGTGGTAGGAATCGTAAGGGACATCCATCATTACACCGGTTAATACTTATTTTTTTATAACTTTGTTTGAAATCTATTTCTTATTGTAACAGCAAGTAAAATATGCCCTTTGTGTTATAGAAATGCAAGGTGTTTAATGTGAATGATTTTATGCATACTGCTAATGTGTTTTAAACTGTATGTTTTTCAAAAATTATTTTCTATAAAGACATTAAGTATATTTATTTTTAAAATGGTCTAGGGGGATTGTAAGAATATTTTGAAGATAAATACACAACACAGAGGACGAGAGGTCAAGAGTACTAAAAGTCAATAGAGTACTAAAAGTCAATAGAGTACTAATGGTCAATATGGAATTATCAATAGAAATAGATGGTTTTCAGTTCAACATCTGTTAGGAATGTCAGTCCTGAACTCATAGCTATGTGTGGCACGTTCTCATTGGTCCAACCTGAAATAGGTTACTTGTTATTTGGCCATTGGCCCAGTTTTATTGCAAGGAATTCTAATTGGCCAACAACAGGCTAGGGCTGGGTTATAAAACTACATCCTGTCCCTTTGTTCTGTGGAGAGAATCACTGAGGACAGGGAAGGAACGACCATCTAACATCTACCTCTCAGCATAAAATATATGATTTATCCTCTTTGAATAAACCTATTTTCCTCCCCCTGATTTGCTATAGGGTTTGTGTTATTAAAGAATAACATCAACTGCTAACAGCTCCAAAAGTGAAAACCCTGTACAGCAGAGCAGGCGCCACTACAGGCAGGCTCAATCAAACACTGAAAGTATTTGAAAGAAAACAAATACGATATGAACCCAGGTCTGTTTGTGATAAGGACTATCTGATGGATTATATGGTTTTACCAGTGTAGGAGAGACCCCAGCTGTCGTCATCTTTCCCCAACAGGCTGCAGAAGGTATGTCTGTACTTATCCAGGTTGACGTCACAGGTTCCGATGCCTACCATCTACACAACATCGAAGAGTCTTCATTCAACATGTTCACCTTAACCACATAACATCAAAATAGAACAGTAATCAACATGCTCACCATTATACAACATGCAAAAGGTTCACAAAATAAGCTCTAGGAAAGAGAAACCACTAAACTTCCTAAGGTCTTACAAGACTAAGCACCAACCCCCAGCAGAGGAGGCTGGTAAAAGAGAGAAATCAGAGGACAGGCTCATAGTAATGGCTGGAATTGAATGAATGAATGAATGAAAACTATTCCATTACAATGTGCCCGGCCTCCAATTTAAAGTGACACCTGTCTCCACTGATCCTCATAATGCTGTCTCCTGAGTAATGATGGGCAGAGCCTCACCATATCTGTCCCGTACACTGGTGATGTCATCTTGATCTCCCAGAAGTGCTGTCCATCTGCCAGCTCCTTGGAGCCTCTTATGGCTGCTGTGCCGCAGCTGTACTCCGTGTGGAAGTTGACTTTGCGGTTGTCGCAGGTCATCAACGTGGTCGTGGAGCGGTTACTATCGTCCCACACCCAGTCGAAGTCTGCAATGTCAGGAGGTCAGTGGATCAAATGACAGTTGACTTCCAACATTTCAGACACTTAAGATATTTTAATAAGCAAATAATGGTGAGAGCTTCACTTTTGGGAACTCCCTGATACAGCATGGGCATGAAACATAAGAAAATCCTCAGAAACAGTGTGAAATACCTGAAATACAGTGCCTTGCAAAAGTATTCGGCCCCCTTGAACTTTGCGACCCTTTGCCACATTTCAGGCTTCAAACATAAAGATATAAAACTGTTTTTTTGTGAAGAATCAACAAGTGGGACACAATCATGAAGTGGAACAACATTTATTGGATATTTCAAACTTTTTTAACAAATCAAAAACTGAAAAATTGGGCGTGCAAAATTATTCAGCCCCCTTAAGTTAATACTTTGTAGTGCACTTTTTTGCTGCGATTACAGCTGTAAGTCGCTTGGGGTATGTCTCTATCAGTTTTGCACATCGAGAGACTGACATTTTTTCCCATTCCTCCTTGCAAAACAGCTCGAGCTCAGTGAGGTTAGATGGAGAGCATTTGTGAACAGCAGTTTTCAGTTCTTTCCACAGATTCTCGATTGGATTCAGGTCTGGACTTTGACTTGGCCATTCTAACACCTGGATATGTTTATTTTTGAACCATTCCATTGTAGATTTTGCTTTATGTTTTGGATCATTGTTTTGTTGGAAGACAAATCTCCGTCCCAGTCTCAGGTCTTTTGCAGACTCCATCAGGTTGTTCCAGAATGGTCCTGTATTTGGCTCCATCCATCTTCCCATCAATTTTAACCATCTTCCCTGTCCCTGCTGAAGAAAAGCAGGCCCAAACCATGATGCTGCCACCACCATGTTTGACAGTGGGGATGGTGTGTTCAGCTGTGTTGCTTTTACGCCAAACATAACGTTTTGCATTGTTGCCAAAAAGTTCAATTTTGGCTTCATCTGACCAGAGCACCTTCTTCCACATGTTTGGTGTGTCTCCCAGGTGGCTTGTGGCAAACTTTAAACAACACTTTTTATGGATATCTTTAAGAAATGGCTTTCTTCTTGCCACTCTTCCATAAAGGCCAGATTTGTGCAATATACGACTGATTGTTGTCCTATGGACAGAGTCTCCCACCTCAGCTGTAGATCTCTGCAGTTCATCCAGAGTGATCATGGGCCTCTTGGCTGCATCTCTGATCAGTCTTCTCCTTGTATGAGCTGAAAGTTTAGAGGGACGGCCAGGTCTTGGTAGATTTGCAGTGGTCTGATACTCCTTCCATTTCAATATTATCGCTTGCACAGTGCTCCTTGGGAGGTTTAAAGCTTGGGAAATCTTTTTGTATCCAAATCCGGCTTTAAACTTCTTCACAACAGTGTATCGGACCTGCCTGGTGTGTTCCTTGTTCTTCATGATGCTCTCTACGCTTTTAACGGACCTCTGAGACTATCACAGTGCAGGTGCATTTATACGGAGACTTGATTACACACAGGTGGATTGTATTTATCATCATTAGTCATTTAGGTCAACATTGGATCATTCAGAGATCCTCACTGAACTTCTGGAGAGAGTTTGCTGCACTGAAAGTAAAGGGGCTGAATAATTTTGCACGCCCAATTCTTCAGTTTTTGATTTGTTAAAAAAGTTTGAAATATCCAATAAATGTTGTTCCACTTCACAATTGTGTCCCACTTGTTGTTGATTCTTACACAAAAAATACAGTTTTATATCTTTGTTTGAAGCCTGAAATGTGGCAAAAGGTTGCAAAGTTCAAGGGGGCCGAATACTTTCGCAAGGCACTGTACCTGAAGGGACTACCTGAACTTGACCTATAAAAAGCGCTCACTTTTCCACTTCAAAACGTTTTGCTACGGTGTGCCCTTCTGAACACAACCCTAGTTCCCCACCCTGCCCCTCCAGTCCTCACCCTGGTCTTCCTCTCCACAGTGGCAGTCTTTGATGCGGTGGAAGCCCCGGAGATGTGGGTTGTAGCTGGGCTCGGCCTGGGAGTCGCAGGTGCAGTACGACTCTCCGGTAATGGGCACGGCACTGGGGACCGGTGGCACCACGGGATGGTAGTCTGGCTCAGAGTCTGAGTCACTGTACTGCAGAGGCCACAAACAGTACATAACAGTGCTCAAATATGTCAGCTGTACTTGACTGCGCTTTTCTGGCACAGTCTATATCACAGGTGCCAAACTCATTCCACGGAAGGCCAATTGTCTGCGGATTTTCGCTCCTCCCTTGTACTTGATTGATCAACTTGCCTTAGGTCCCTCATTTGTTAGGAACTCCCCTCACCTGGTTGTCTAGGTCTTAATTGGACACAAACTGAAAGGAAATAACAAAAACCAGAAGACAATCTTCTCTCTATGGAATGAGTTTCACACCCCTGGACTACGTCCGTCACAAACCGACCCTTACCTGTAAGCGTTCATAGCCCCACTCTTCACTTTCTGAGGACAGTACCAGCGCCCGGGAATCAGCATCTCGCCGTAGTCCACTCCACACGTAACGCCATGCCCGGCTGTTCCTGCTCCGCCTTGACATTGCAGCAGGACACCTGGGGGAGGGAGGAGTCAGGAGAGTCAGAGTTGGGTGGACAAAGGTTGCATCCAAAATGGCACCCTATTCAGTGCATTACTTTTGACCAGAGCCCTATGAGCTCCAGAAGTTGACATTTTACAATGTAGACAAAAATGTGATATACAGTGCATTCGGAAAGTATTCAGACCCCTTGACTTTTTCCACATTTGGTTACGTTACAGCCTTATTCTAAAATGTATTAAATAGTTCCCCCCCCCCCCCCCTCAATCTACACACAATGCCCCATGATGACAAAGCAAAAAACGGTCGTTTTTTGCAAAAAAAATTTATAACTGAAATATCACATTTATAAGTATTCAGACCCTTTACTCAGTACTTTGAGAGCCCCGACGATCGATCTGAACATTAACACGCATCACTTGCGGTACGGTTATGGAAGCATAAGGACCTTATATTTCATATCAGTAAGAAATAATAAAAAATTTAAAAAATAATACATTGATACACATACACCTTTATAGGGTTAGTGTCCCCACACCGCCATCTCCATGTTACAGAGTGTGTTTACGGAAGACAGAATGAAGAGCTCCTTTGCTAATTAGCAGGCTCCTAACCTGTGTGTAACGGAAGAAGGCCGCCAGAAATGTGTTGTCACTGAAAAACAATGTTGGCTGCAACTGCGATAAACCTGGTTAAAACAGTGTATACTTTGCATTTGTGAAATTATATTGATGAGATATAGAACCATAATCGCAATTTAGAATTAATTCACGTTTAGATAAGAGTATTTCACTGCCAGAGCCAGTCTACCTCTGAAGATACTGGATCATAAAAGGTCCTTGGACCGCAACGATACGCTCCTTATTAACCTCTAAAGGTCTAAGCCAGGGATCATCAACTAGATTCAGCTGTGGGCTGATTTTTTCTTGAGTGGATTTGTAGACTGCAAAAATTCGCTAGCTAGCTAACCAACAACCGTAACCATGTATTTGAGAGACAACAGGTGCTCATTGTGCAAATGTATCCACGTTTTCAATAAACATTGGAAACAAAATACAGTTAACATGTTGTCAACAATCTAAGCCAACCCTGTCTGTTTTGCCTCTTAGTTATGCACGCGTTGGTTTTGTTGCTAAACCGTTAGGACTCTACAGACTCATGTTTTTGTGAAAAGACTGATTTTCTGGATTTCTCTTGGTCTGACAAACAGTGATGTAGCTCTGCCACATTCCACAGCAGATGCAAAGGCCGACATAGGCGGATCTGGTGGATTGAGCCAATGAAAAAAAAAAAAAAAACGCAAAGACAGATTTATGGGGACATTTTAATTATGTTAAACTGATGCACGGGTGCATCAATCAATTAGGGGGTTAAGAGTACATCTTGGGCTAACTGATGCCTAGCCTTGCTACACCATCAATTATGGATAAATGAAGATCTCCTACTCAGGCCATTTACCATTTAAACAAATTGTTACAGTTCCGGTCTGCTTAAGGGGCACCAATGCAATGGATAGAAGAATGAGACAGATATTTCACCGGATGTATAAATGTGACGCATCCAGTTGGCGTTTCCACACCACCAAATATGGTGATGAGAGGAAGCCCAGTGGCCTGCATGCAGTGTGAGAAGATGGAGAGAGATGGATTTTGGCAGTCATTCTGCTAATTCTCATTGATTAAACATTTGATCTCCAGTTCCATTTCAAAAACGAAAATCTGTAACAAACAGTGGACTGTGTTTTTTAGACTTTACCCTTTGCCAAAGTTTAAAAAATGGGCGAATATAGTTATTGCACACGCACTTCACAGCGTAGACGTTCCCTAACGGAAATATGCAAATAAAATGATAGAACGCACCAATAGGTTCTCACTAGCTTGTGCTTGGTTCTGCCCACTATGATTATTTTGCTCCATTTGGAAAATTAGTGGTCGAAAGGAGTAGACTCTTGCACGACTCCGAAAACACACTGAAACGGATGCGCACAGACACCATCTCATTGTTGCAGTCCTACTAGGAAGAATACATTTAGAGGACATGAGCATGAAGTTGCCCACTTGCCTATAAAAGGCCTATTTTGTTTGAATATAGAAGGCGATGTGTAGTAACAAAAATATTTCAGTGATATTCCTGCTGTGTGCAGCCTTGATGTGTCCCATGATGCAGCGCACTTTGCTGATAAACCTGTTCTTTGCCATGTTATAGCTCTATTCGGTCAGGTATTACCAGAGAGGATGTTTCATCTTCCTTCTCTGCAGCATTGCCATGTTCACGGTTTTCCCGCCATATTTGGCTACTTTATAACCTAAGTTGTGGGTGAAAATGTATTGGCCATGGTCGCAGGTTTCTGGGCAATTTCTAAGTTGCACCGCGGCCACCATTTTGCTTAGAAAAATATACAGTACCATTCAGAAGTTTGGACACACCAACTCATTCAAGGGTTTTTCTTTATTTTCTACATTGTAGATGTAGTGAAGACATCAAAACTATGAAATACCACATATGGAATCATGTAGTAACCAAAAAAAGTGTTAAACCAAATATATTTTATATTCTTCAAAGTAGCCACCCTTTGCCTTGCCCTTTGCTTCTCACACTCTTGGCCTTTTCTCAACCAGCTTCACCTGGAATGCTTTTCCAACAGTCTTGAAGAAATTCCCACATATGCTGAGCACTTGTTGGCTGCTATTCCTTCACTCTGCGGTCCAACTCATCCCAAACCATCTCAATTGGGTTGAGGTCGGGGGATTGTGGAGGCCAGGTCATCTGATGCAGCACTCCATCACTCTCCTTCTT
The DNA here is from genome assembly GCF_057628025.1 of Oncorhynchus mykiss. Classification (NCBI taxonomy): domain Eukaryota; kingdom Metazoa; phylum Chordata; class Actinopteri; order Salmoniformes; family Salmonidae; genus Oncorhynchus; species Oncorhynchus mykiss. Next base: position 47,495,734 of record NC_143025.1, read on the forward strand.
GGTAAAATAGCCCTTACCACAGCCTGGAGGTGTGTTGGGTCATAGTCCTGCTGAAAAACAAATGATAGTCCCACTAAGAGCAAACCAGATGGGATGGCTTATCTCTGCAGGATGCTGTGGTAGCCATTCTGATTAAATGTGCCTTGAATTCTAAATAAATCAGTGTCACCAGCAAAGCACCCCCACCTCATCACACCTCCTCCATGCTTCATGGTGGGAACCACACATGCAGAGATCCTCCATTCACCTACTTTGCATCTCTCAAAGACAAGGCAATTAGAATCTAAAATCTAATTTGAACTCATCAGACCAAAGGACACATTTCCACCGGTCTAACGTCCATTGCTTGGCCCAAGCAAGTCTCTACTTTTTATTGGTGTCCTTTAGTATTGGTTTCTTTGCAGCAACTCAACCACGAAGGCCTGATTCACGCAGTCTCCTCTGAACAGTTGATGTTGAGATGTGTCTATTACTTGAACTCTGAAGCATTTATTTGGGCTGCAATTTCTGAGGATGGTAACTCTAATGAACTTATCCTCTGCAGCAGAGGTAACTCTGGGTCAACCTTTCCTGTGGCGGTCCTCATGAGAGCCAGTTTTATCATAGCGCTTGATGGTTATTGAAATGTTCCAGATTGACTGACCTTCAAGTCTTAAAGTAATGATGGACTGTTGTTCTCTTTGCTTATTTCAGTTGTTCTTGCCATAATATGGACTTGGTCTTTTACCAAATAGGCTTACAGTGGGGCAAAAAAGTATTTAGTCAGCCAATTGTGCAAGTTCTCCCACTTAAAAAGATGAGAGGCCTGTCATTTTCATCATAGGTACACTTCAACTATGACAGACAAAATTAGAAAAAAAATCCAGAAAATCACATTGTAGGATTTTTAATGAATATATTTGCAAATTATGGTGGAAAATAAGTATTTGGTCACCTACAAACAAGCAAGATTTCTGGCTCTCAGACCTCACAGACTTTTTGATATAGGGGGCGCTCTTAATTTTTTGATAAAACAACGTTCCCGTTTTAAACAAGATATTTTGTCACAAAGATGCTCGACTATGCATATAATTGACAGCTTTGGAAAGAAAACACTGACGTTTCCAAATCTGCAAAGATATTGTCTGTGAGTGCCACAGAACTGATGCTACAGGCAAAACCAAGATGAAATTTCAAACAGGAAGTGCCCCCAGATTTTGAAGGCGCTGTGTTTCAATGAGTCCTTATATGGCTGTGTATGGGTCACGAATGAGCTTAGACTTTCTGTCGTTTCCCCATAGTGTCGACAGCATTGTGACGTATTTGTAGGCATATCATTGGAAGATTGACCATTTTACACTACATATACCAGGTGGTCGCTTGGTGTCCTTCGTCGCAATTATTGCGTAATCTCCAGCTGCATGTATTTTTCTGTTTGCTTCCGAGGAGAAACTCAACTGCCACAAATGATTTATCATCGAATAGATATGTGAAAACACCTTGAGGATTGATTCTAAACGTTTGCCATGTTTCTGTCGATATTATGGAGTTAATTTGGAAAAAGGTTTAGCGTTGTAATGACTGAATTTTCGGGTTTTTTTCTTAGCCTAATGTGATGAACAAAACGGAGCTTTTTCTCCTTCACAAATAATCTTTTTGGAAAAAAATAACATTTGCTATCTAACTGAGAGTCTCCTCATTGAAAACATCCGAAGTTCTTCAAAGGTAAATGATTTTATTTGAATGCTTTTCTTGTTTTTGTGAAAATGTTGCCTGCTGAATGCTAGGCTTAATGCTATGCTAACTATCAATACTCTTACACAAATGCTTGTGTAGCTATGGTTGAAAAGCATATTTTGAAAATCTGAGATGACAGTGTTAACAAAAGGCTAAGCTTGTGAGTGAATATTTCTTTCATTTCATTTGCGATTTTCATGAATAGTTAACGTTGCGTTATGGTAATGAGCTTGAGGCTATGATTACGCTCCCGGATACGAGTTTGCGCGACGCAAGAAGTTAAGAGGCTCCTCTGTCCTCCACTCGTTACCTGTATTAATGGCACCTGTTTGAACTTGTTATCAGTATAAAAGACACCTGTCCACAACCTCAAACAGTCACACTCCAAACTCCACTATGGCCAAGACCAAAGAGCTGTCAAAGGACACCAGAAACAAAATTGTAGACCTGCACCAGGCTGGGAAGACAATCTGCAATAGGTAAGCAGCTTGGTTTGAAGAAATCAACTGTGGGAGCAATTATTAGGAAATGGAAGACATACAAGACCACTGATAATCTCTCTCGATCTGGGACTCCACGCAAGATCTCACCCCGTGGGGTCAAAATGATCACAAGAACGGTGAGCAAAAATCCCAGAACCACACGCGGGGACCTAGAGAATGACCTGCAGAGAGCTGGGACCAAAGTAACAAAGCCTACCATCAGTAACACACTACGCCGCCAGGGACTCAAATCCTGCAGTGCCAGACGTGTCCCCCTGCTTAAGCCAGTTCATGTCCAGGCCCGTCTGAAGTTTGCTAGAGAGCATTTGGATGATCCAGAAGAAGATTGGGAGGATGTCATATGGTCAGATGAAACCAAAATATAACTTTTTGGTAAACTCAACTCGTCGTGTTTGAGGGACAAAGAATGCTGAGTTGCATCCAAAGAACACCATACCTACTGTGAAGCATGGGGGTGGAAACATCATGCTTTGGGGCTGTTTTTTTGCAAAGGGACCAGGACGACTGATCCGTGTAAAGGAAACAAAGAATGGGGCCATGTATCGTGAGATTTTGAGTGTAAACCTCCTTCCATCAGCAAGGGCATTGAAGATGAAACGTGGCTGGGTCTTTCAGCATGACAATGATCCTAAACACACCGCCCGGGCAACGATGGAGTGGCTTCGTAAGACGCAATTCAAGGTCCTGGAGTGGACTAGCCAGTCTCCAGATCTCAACCCCATAGAAAATCTTTGGAGGGAGTTGAAAGTACCGTGTTGCCCAGCAACAGCCCCAAAACATCACTGCTCTAGAGGAGATCTGCATGGAGGAATGGGCCAAAATACCAGCAACAGTGTGTGAAAACCTTATGAAGACTTACAGAAAACGTTTGACCTCTGTCATTGCCAACAAAGGGTATATAACAAAGTATTGAGATAAAATAAGTATTTGGTCAATAACAAAAGTTTTCCACCATAATTTGCAAATAAATTCATAAAAAATCCTACAAAGTGATTTTCTGGATGTTTTTTCTCATTTTGTCTGTCATAGTTGAAGTGTACCTATGATGAAAATTACAGGCCTCTCTCATATTTTTAAGTGGGAGAACTTGCACAACTGGTGGCTTACTAAATACTTTTTTGCCCCACTATCTTTTGTATACCACCACTACCTTGTCACAACACAACTGATTGGCTCAAACGCATTAAGAAGGAACGAAATTCCACAAATTAACTTAACAAGGCACACCTGTTAATTGAAATGCATTCCAGGTGACATGAAGCTGGTTGAGATAATGCCAAGAGTGTGCAGGGCTGTCATCAAGGCAAATGGTGGCTACTTTGAAGAATCTCAAATATAAAATATTTTGATTTGTTTAACACTTTTTTGGATACTATATGATTCCATATGTGTTATTTCAAAGTTGATGTCTTCACTGTTATTCTACAATGTAGAAAAGAGTAAAAACAAAGAAAAACCCTGGAATAAGTAGGTGTGTCAACTTTTGACTGGTACTGTATATTTCACTGTGGCCTGTTGCTGAGTGCCAGGCAATGAGGCAGGCTGATGCTGAGTGAGTGATTGGTGGGGAGGGCCGGAGAGGTTTGTGTGTGTGTTTGTTAAGAGAACACTACAGTTATTGGCTAAGTCATGTGAGGGAGAGGACAGAAAGCAGCACACGTGCACGTTGTGACAACTTTTTACCAGTTGAATGTAGGCCATTTAGACTGTCATTAGGGAGACACCTATTTGTAACCCTTTTTCCATAAAACTTTATGCTAGAACTGATGCACATCAAGAAACAATGGAGACAAAGTGTAACTGGTGTAACATACACTTTGTATTTCACAGAAAATCCCTCATTTATTTAAAGGTTATTTTGGGATATATTGTACTACTTTCAAGATAACTATTTTATTTTTGTTATTTTCTAAATTGTGATGTGATGCCATCAACGGGAGCCATGCTTTTACTCCTCAGTTTGCTCAAAGTGTGATGAGGAAAGGTGTGTTTATGTATGTTTATTTGTATTTTGAATGCAAATTTTCACAAATGCACAAAAATCTTAAATAAACATAGTCTTGTTGCACTACTGTCTGTAGGAATATATATTAGCGTGAATGGGGATAATTTTCGAGTGCAACTTTGAAAGGCTAGCCCAGCTAGAAAGGGTCTCTTTCAGGTACAGACAGTGTGAGTTTTCTGATTCTCACGGTATTCTTTACTATCTTTTGTCAGGCAAATATACTTGAGTTATGAGGGTCCAGATGGCAGCATTGTTTGCCTTGGATTTGTAGCCATTCCATGCAGGTATGTTGTTAAAATGTGACATTTTTGTATTTCATGTTTGATGTGCCTAGTTAGCGGTCGTTCATTTTGTTAACTGTCTGGTCATGTCAGGAAGGGTGTTGTTGCCTCATTAGTATGCCTGCAGTATAATAGAACATTCAAATAAATACTTGTTATTAGCAAATTACTAGTATATTGGTGTACAACTTTAATAAAAATTAAATTTGAGTCTTTTGAAAATATGAACATGTACATTTTGTACGATACATTTTTTTGTTGTCAGTTTGCTCAAAGCGTGGTGAGGAGAGGCAAATATACTTGTGTATGAGTTCAGACAGCAGCATTAACATTTGCCCTGCATTTGTATCCATTCCATGCAGTCATTTAAAAAGAGAGACAACCGGGGCCTCCCGGGTGACGCAGCGCTAGCTGTGCCACCAGAGACTCTGGGTTCGAGCCCAGGCTCTGTCGCAGCCTGCCGAGACCGGGAGGACCATGGGGCGATGCACAATTGGCCTAGCATCGTCTTGGTTAAGGAGGGTTTGGCCGGTAGGGATATCCTTGTCTCACCGTGCAATAACGACTCCTGTGGCGGTCCGGGCGCAGTGCACGCTAACCAGGTCGCCAGGTGCACGGTGTTTCCTCTGACACATTGGTGCGGCTGGCTTCTGGGTTGGATGCGCGCTGTGTTAAGAAGCAGTGCGACTTGGTTGAGTTGTGTTTCGGAGGACGCATGGCTTTCGACCTTTGTCTCTCCCGAGCCCGTACAGGAGTTGTAGCGATGAGACAAGATTGTAACTACTAACAATTGGATACCACGAAAATGGTGAGAAAAAGGGGGTAAAAGAGACAACCAGCAGAATTGTGTCCAGAGCTTTCCCTTCCCTTCCACCTAAAACTCCCCAGAACACAACGCAAAAAGGTACCAGTATAGAACCGGTTCCAAAAGCACTTGAAAACGGCTTTGGGCGCACTAGAGTGCATTACATAAATTCGCTCAGAGGTGGTTTAAACTGCAATCTAATGTTGACTGCTTAAAGAAAAAGGTATCAAGCATGCTTTATGCTTTATGTATGCTTGGGTCTCCGGTGCTACCCGAGTGGAAATTTGAAATGGAAGTGGTTCTTCTTATGGAGAAAAGTCCTCAATGTAACTGACAATAGGCTAAATGTGTAGAACTATATATTTGCCTCTGCTGGCCATCAAGTAACCTATTAAATGTATATACCATTTCATACAATAAATATGTTGAAATGACATCACTGGAGTCATTGCAAATCAATGTGTGTCACTTGTGTAGCCTACCTGGACCTGGCAAAGCAATTTAATAAATAGCCTACGACAGTTTGTTGTTGTAGCCTTGTATTATTATGAACGCATTAGATTGACGTAACAGTTGTCAGATTAGTCTACAGGTAAAACATTTTTTAATTTTTTTTTATAAACACTGGCTGTTGTTGACAAGCATATTCAGTTCATATACATATTATTGAAATTATGACCCCATCCTCAGCAGCCTATTCAAGCAGGCTGTTGGGAAACAAGCACCTCTAATTGCGAAATCGCCTCACTCTTCATTAATAAATTAGTCTTCATTTGAACTAAGCAAGCTGCTAAATCGTTCAGTTTATATCTTGCCTACATCTTGTCTAGGATACTGTAGACTATCTGAAATGAGATGTAGGCCTATCAGGGGCTATAGGATACCTGCCTTAAGCTAAGCAAACTACGGCAAAATGTAATTGCATTCATAAACCCAGATTTTAGTCTGTAGCCTATGCCTATTGAAATTACAAGTCAATCTTGCAAATGGGCCATTTATAATGGTTTGTAGTCTTAATATCTGGCACATAATTGTCAGAAAATAGCCTAACAGTTTTGTTTATGTTCATCCAAGTATTTCTTGCTCAGAGATTTACTGTCGGATTTATCTATAGCTATGCACACGCGCAAAGGGGATTTATATACATTTATAAACCTTGTTCGAGCCCTGAATGCTGATTGGCTGAAAACTGTGCTACATCACACCATATACCACGGGTATTACAAAACATTACTTTTTACTGTTCTAATCACAGTGGTAACCAGTTTATATAATAGCAATAATAATAGCAATAATGCAATAATACACCAGTTTGGGGTGTATGGCCAATATACCATGGCTGACAGCTGTATCCAGGCACTCCGCATTGTGTCATGCTTAAGAACAGCCCTTAGCCGTGGTATATTGACCATATACCATACACCTCGGGACGGTTGAGCTAGCGTGAGCTAATGTGATTAGCATGACATTTTAAGTAACAAGAACATTTCCCAGGACATAGACATATCCGATACGGGCAGAAACATTAAATTCTTGTTAATCTAATCTATCCAATTTACAGTAGGTATTACAGTGAACAAATACCATGCTATTGTTTGAGGAGAGTGCACAGTTATGAACTTGAAAATGTATTAATAAAGCAATTAGGCACATTTGGGCAATCTTGATACAACATTTTGAACAGAAATGCAATGGTTATTTGGCAAATACAGAATTGCGCCTAACCTGGAATTATACATTTTGACCTCTCTCTTGCATTTCAAAGATGGGGGGGGGGGGGGGCATGTTTTTTCGCTGTTATATTCTCCCAATGTGTTATATTCCTTTCAAATGGTATCAAGAATATGCATACGCTGTCAAAAAAAAGTGTGTACTAGTTTTTCCGAGCCATCAACTGTCATGCATATATTTTAGCTAGCTACATTTTACTTACCTAGTTGCTGTGCATAAAATAACCATCCATCTGTTTAAATTAAGTGACCAAGCGACGCAAATATGTAGGCTAGGCTACTGACTAGATCATACAATCAATCATCTCGTCTGGTACGTTTTGGGCCTAGCGGGCTCGCGAACAGCCCCAACAGTGCTGCAACACGTTTTCAATTTAACTAACGTCAACGGGCTAGCTGTGCCTACATGGTCAAGGCCTAAACATTTACATCATGGCAAAAATGTAAGAAATAATATGCATTATAACTAGTTACATATCTACAGTTTAACCTTTCTCCGACAACATGTTTTGTTGTTGACGTTAGCTAGCTTGCAAGTACCTAGTTAGTTACAGTTGGCTGGCTAGACAGCGTTAGCGCGATTGCTAATGTACCTGTATTGTAACGTTACCAGCCGTCCGTTTCCTGTCCGACACTTAAAAATAAACCCTTAGTCTTCGTTAAATGCCACAGGACTATATAGGCCAATATCTTTTTGAAACATTTGCAGCGAAGTACTTTCTTTACTAACATGCTACTCGGCCAACTAGCTTAAGTCACTCTCTATGACAGAGTTTCTAAACCGAGGCGCAACATCGCGAGACTTCCGGAAACGCTTGCCAAACAGACCAGGCCGGATTTTAGACTTCAATGTCATACGTCAAAAAGTATTCCTTAGTTTTTACTTTTCTCAAAATCTAAAGGCACAACCTGGATTCTAACAATGTTTTAAGTAGTTCAACACGTTATTATTCCAACATCATGAAAGTGCGAAACTGACACGTGTTCATTTTCGTCACAAATTACTTTATAGTTAATAAGGAGTGCCTTTGATTTGAAGGCTTGCACTTGCGCAGTTTGGCGCGAGACGTCCGTTTACCCGATGCGGTGTTTTAAATGTATTAAATGTTTTAATTAACAACAAATCAATACATAAAGCACATGAGGGAACACAAGCATACATAGATTACAAACAATAGACAATCGAGCTAGGGGGTACAATATCACAGTACAATTACACAAGGACCTTAAGGGACATGCATATACTTACAATTCTAACAGCTTTTTTGTTAGTAGAGCATTTAACCGTCTTAAAATACAGTTCAATTTATTTTTGTAGGGTACGAAATGTGGTTTTCTGTTTGTAAATTTACATTTGTGTATATGAAATTTGGCCCAAAAAATAATGAAATTAATTACATACAAATGTTTCCGCTTATTTCTATTGTATGTAAATAATCCAAACAGTACATCTCTCCACAATAGTGTAAAATCTTCATAAATGTGTTCAATTATAAACCTACTGATGTCTTGTCACAGTTTTCTTACATGCATACAATGCCAAAAAATATGCAAAACTGTTTCTGGGTGGTCATTACAAAAGGAGCAATTTGAGTTGATGTTTCCCTTCAACTTCTTCATATAGTGGTTGGCAGGATAATATTTATGAATAATTTTAAAGGAAACTTCCTTAATTTTGTTAACAAGTAGGTATGTGTGTGGCAACATCCAAACTTTTTTCCAACAGATATTATCAATAAATCCATTCCAACATCCTGCTGAAACAAGGATCGTATCGCTCTGTTGTTGAATGGACCAAATGAGGTGTTTCTACGCATTTCTTTAGTTTGCCAGCGCCGCCTGAAGCGGGATTTCTATCGGAGAAGCAGTTCCTGCCCCCAACTTCAAACAATTTTTTTTTTATAACTAACCCAAGATAGACCAGAGCCTGTCGTTTCCAATGGGAATAAATTAATCCGAGTGGGCAGCAGTGTAGCCTAGTGGTTAGAGCGTTGGACTAGGAACAGAAAGGTTGCAAGATCGAATCCCCAAATTGACAAGGTACAAATCTGTCGTTCTGCCCCTGAACAAAGCGGTTAACCCACTGTTCCTAGGCCCTCGTTGAAAATAAGAATTTGTTATTAACTGACTTGCCTAGTAAAATAAAAGTGAGCAAAGCACCAGCTACGGAAATCCTATTGGCGTGTTCTAGCATTTATTTCCATAAGGGAACGCCCACTGCGCGTGTGCAGTAACTCAATTCGCCAAACACATATCAAAACTTTGGCAAAACACAGTTTTGCTACAGATTTTAGTTTTAGAAACAGAAAACTGTATGGAAATCAAATGTTTCATCAATGACAAAATTTGCAGAATTTTGTCCTCATTATATTTGGTAGTGAGGAAACGCCAACTGGATGCTTCACATTAATACATCGGTGAAATATCTGACTCATTGTTCTGTGTTCATACTGTACTGTCTGACTATCATGACCTACTTTCCGGCAACAGAAAAACAATACTTTGTCAAACCAACTGCTGCCATGTGGGATTTTTCTTCCCTCCAACTAATTGCGAAGTTGCACGTGACGATTGTGAATGCTGTTATTTAGTGCTGCTATATAAATATGAACACGGCTTAACATTCCTACACTACAGCCCATATAGGATCAATTTCATAGACATCACCACTTGCTTGTTGCTGGAACTATTCACATAAGGCTGACGGGAGAATTCAGGTGTGACTGAGCAGGCATCTGTAGTGCTGGCAAAGTGGCAACAGCATCCATATCCAAGTGCTACTTAGTGCCATTGAACCCCCCCAAACAAAAAAAACTGCTCCAGAGATACTGCTACACAATTGACCATGTGCTGCTTCTGGGTTGAGAACTAGAACAGAAGTGAATATACAATTTCAGTGCAAATGGATAAAGAGCAAGCTATTCTAACATTGCTACAGAAAATCATTAAATAATGCAAGAAAATACATGATTTGGAGGTTGAGATTTAATTGGAAATTAGACGTGGCCTGACATTGAGCATCTGCAACCACACGGCTGGGGTTTATTCATTACGTCTTGCAATGGAAACTGTTTACGAACTCAACGGTTTCCGTTTAGTTTTTATTTGGAGTAATGATTACACCCCAGTACTACAGGTCAACGGTGCGAATGAGTGTTGAGAATGATGTATTCGAGTTAAAACACACACGTTCACATGCACCACACACTTTTACATGCCCGCTGCCATAAACAAACACAGTTAACTCCCACATCTGGACAGAGAGTCTCCATAGTAACAACTGGATACATGCATCCAGAGGAACTCCAAGAACTTCAAACAATTACCCACAGTGCAATTCATCTAGCTATACACAGAGCTCTCTCTCTCATTGGGAACGCAATAATGACTTTGTTCCATTTAAACAGTTTTATTAACATTTCAAAATCTTCATAAATAGTGAAAAAAACAAACCAAAAAATAGTCATCCATGTCCTCGTATTAGTTTGGTCCTTTAATGTGAAAATTGTCCCCAGATAAAATAAAAATGATTTGTCCAAACTGAGTTCTTCAGAAAAAAACGAAGGAATAATAATAAAAGCCATTTAGCAGACACACAAATTAAAGGAAATTGGGAGGAAGGAGGTAAACTGACAGGACGAACGCGTCACTACATTTACAAGAGGTTGACTACTGGACTCAAGGACGACTGTACAGGAAGAGGACGCTTTTCGCTTCCCGCCCAATCCCAAAGCAACCCCATGTCGTTTCCCAAATCACACCCTATTCCCTATTGAGTGCACTGCTTTTGACCAGAGCACTATGTAGAGAATATGGTGCCATTTGGGACACAGACCATAACACCTCCCTCGTAGATCTGACAGGCATGAATAAGCAATATAGGTAGGGGGTAGATATGTGGCTTTACTATTACCATATTGCTAACACTTATTCAAACATATTAGATCTACAAAGGACCATCAAGTAGTGCCACTAGGAAAGAAGTGGCTAAAGGGAGTTGATTTGGAACCGGGCGTAAAGGCATGCTCTACAATTTGTTCTTTATTTCTTAGTTGTTTATATATGGAATGGATGACGCAGTGTTGACTCAACGTACACGGATGGATGGACAGAAGGACTGTTCTTTTCTTTCTCTATTTCGTGGAGAGGATGAGAGCCACAATAAGACCGTAGAGCCCTAGGACCTCTGCAAAGATCAGGATGAGGATCATGCCCACGAAGAGCCTGGGCTGCTGAGCTGTGCCTCGAACGCCTGCGTCACCCACAATGCCGATGGCAAAACCAGCCGCCAACCCACTCAGCCCCACGCTCAGCCCAGCACCCAGGTGGAGAAAACTCCTACATGAGAGAGAGGTGAGGGATAGAGCGAGATGAAGAGAGGGTAGAAAGAGAGGAGGGATGGAGATGGGTTGGAGAGAGGGAGAAAGATGTATTTAAAACAATTGCATTCAAAGCATCCCAAAGAGATTGCAGACCATCAGTTTACAGATGTAGTACATCGCTAACACTTCTGAAAAACAATGGTGAAAAATCCACCAATCCTATCAAGTGGAGCCAATACCATATTACTACCAATCAGATCGCTTCAGACATGCAGTGCCTAGCGGTAGACTTGAGAATGGATAACTAGCGTCTGCAATTTCTGAGCTCTTACTTGTAGAGGGTGACTTTCTCTGAAATGTTGTTGGCGATGAGCACCGCCACCACCAGCCCATAGATGGCGATGATACCTGCCATGACCACAGGAATGATGGACTTCATGATGAGCTCCGGCCGCATCACCGACATGGCAGCGATGCCCGTGCCGCTCTTAGCCGTGCCATAGGCCGCCCCCAACGCTGGAGGAGAAGGAGAATTTAGAATTTCAAAAAGACAGAATTCCAAGACCATCCTATTTTGTCAACAGAACACAATTGTTTCAAGTAAAAACACATGAACGAGAGATTAGATTGTTATAGAGCGTGTGGGTATTAAAACCAATGGAGTTTGACAGTAGTGTCTGCGCTTGTTGATCAAAGCCCGTTTTCATCACAGGTAAGCTTCCCTTTCCACACTTTGTAGCTCTAGGAAAAACATCTTAAATCTTTACATCTATGAAGAACACTCAATAGATCAGCAAATGCATTAGCACAATGGTAATGCCCATCACAATGGTTTCAGGAGTTTGTGCAAGGTGGAGAAAGAGGTAGGGGAGTTTGTGTGTTTAATGCGATAGTTTGTGATTTTGGCAACGAAGCCCTTTATCTACTTCCCCAGAGTCAGATGAACTTGTGGATACCATTTGTATGTCTCTGCGTCCAATATGAAGTGGGTTAAAGGTACATTCACGAGCCAATGCTAACTAGTGTTAGTGCAATGACTGGAAGTCTATGGGAACAGTCATTCCAGTCGTTGCACTAATGCTAGTTACCAATTGTGTTAAAGCTAGTTAACAACTCCCTTCCCTTCAAACTGAACGCAGAGACATAAAAAAATGGTATCCACGAGTTCATCTGTCTCTGGGGAAGTAGACAAAGGGCTTCATTGCCAACATCCCGAACTATCCCTTTAACTCTTGAGGCTCACACCTTTCTGTGATTGCAAAGGTTCCCAAATTCATGAGAGCCTTAATTGCCTTTAAAAAAAAAAAATGTCCTCTTCTCCATGTCAACTGTACTGATTGGCAAAGACTTGACAGGTATAAACATGGTGAAAACATTAAGATAGCTTTCCCTTGGTCAGGTCTTTCAGTTAGGAGAGAGGATGCGAGAATAAGGAATAACTATTTTTAAAAAAGAGCCACGGAAAGAAAGACTCCAGGATGTAGCCAGAGAAAGACATGGTGTGTGTCCCAATTTCTCCTTTCTCATGAAGTGTACACTTGTTCATTACTTCCCACAAACCTAAAAAAGCACTGTCTTGATGGTAGCATGGGAAAGACGTATACTGAACAAAAATATAAAACTGCAACAATTTCAAACATTTTACTGAGTTACAGTTCATAGAAGGAAATCAGTCGATTGAAATAAATGCATTAGGTCCTAATTTATGAATTTCACATGACTGGGCAGGGGAGCCTCGGAGGGCATAGGCCCACCCACTGGAGAGCCAGGCCCAGCCTGTCAGAATGAGTTTTTCCCCACAAAAAGTTATTTACTACAGACATAAATACTCCTCAGTGGCCTCCCGAGTGGAGCAGCGGTCTAAGGCACTGCATCGCAGTGCTTTAGGCGTCACTACAGACCCGTGTTCGTTCCCAGGCCGTGTCACAACCAGGAGTCCCATATTGAGGGGCATAAATGGCCCAGCATTGTCCAGGTTAGGGAGGGTTTTAACGGGGGGGGCTTTATTTCACTCCTTGTGGCGGGCCAGGCGCATGCAGGCTTACTTCGGTCATCAGTCGAACAGTGTTTCCTCCGACATATTGGTGCGGCTGGCTTCCGGGTTAAGCTGGCGGGTGTGTTAAGGAATGCGGTTTGGCGGGGTCATTTTTCGGAGGACGTCACCCACAATGCCAAAAAATTGGGGAGAAAAGGGGGGTAAAAAAATGTATTCTTATGGTAGAGAAATTAACATGATATTATCTGGCCACTGCCCTGTTGGACACTCCTGCAGTCAGCTCCCTCAAAACCTAAGACATCTGTGGTTGTGTTGTGTGACAAAAGTGAACATTTTAGAGTGGCCTCTCACTAACCTTTATTTAACTAGGAAAGTCAGTTAAGAACACATTCTTATTTTCAATGACGGTCTAGGAACGGTGGGTTAACTGCCTCGTTCAGGGGCAGAAAGACAGATTTTCACCTTGTCAGCTCGGGGGACCCAATCTTGCAACATTACAGTTAACTAGTCCAACGCAATAACGACCTGCCTCTCTCTCGTTGCACTCCACAAGGAGACTGACTGCCTGTTACGCGAATGCAGTACGCCAAGGTAAGTTTAATGCTAGCTAGCAACTTATCTTATAAAAAACAATCAATCATAATCACTAGTTAACTACACATGGTTGATGATATTACTAGATATTATCTAGCATGTCCTGCGTTGCATATAATCTGACTGAGCATACAAGTATCTAAGTATCTGACTGAGCGGTGGTAGGCAGAAGCAGGCGCGTAAACATTAATTCAAACAGCACTTTCGTGTGTTTTGCCAGCAGCTCTTCGTTGTGCGTCAATCATTGCGCTGTTTATGACTTCAAGCCTATCAACTCCCGAGATGGGGCAGGTGTAACCGAAGTGAAATGGCTAGCTAGTTAGCGCGCGCTAATAGCGTTTCAATAGCTGTCCCAGGCCTGTCCTAGGGATGGGAGTAGGGAGAGTAACTAAAACTAGCCTGGGAGGGAGGTTGTGGGGAGAATTGAGGAGGACAGTGGCTGGCGAAGCTCCACACATTCAACATATGGCTGATGATGTGAATGATACATGGTGTAGACTGCATCATGGTGCACTACCCTCAACAGTGTTTTTCTAGACCCTTGGGTAGTGGTCATAGCTGTGTCGAGCTGGGCTGTGATGGGCCAGGTCTGGTAGAGCTTTGCTGAGGCTGGCCTGGTCTGGTAGTATGGGAGGGAGGTTGTAGGGGGAATTGAAGAGGGTAGTGTGTAGGGCAGTGTGGCCGGCGACGCTCCAAACTCTGCATGGGGCCTCTCTGACTGCATACGGCTTGGGCATAGCTCAGTGTATCTGCATGCAGTTCTTGGGAAAGAAGTGGTGTGGGGGGCAGTGTTGCTGGCTGTTCGCCAGTCTGTGGGGCGCCACCGAATGCTGGTCTAAAGGTGTGCCTGATTTGTCTCAGGGAGTTTGTGGCTGTTATGTTGCTCCTGTGAGGTGGACTGACCACCTAGAGCAACATCCTTTAATGTCCTAAAATTATGAAAGGAAACCCAGTGGCGGGCAGATGGAGAAGATGGATGTTGGACGACATCCTGCTAATTTGATCATTGATGAAACATTTAATCTCAATACAGTTCTCTGTTCTTCAAACTATAATGTTATGAACAGTGGACTTAAGTTTTGTAGAGGTTTACCCTTAGCCAGTTTTCAAAAATTGTGTTGTTTTGGAGTGCACAGGTGAATTGAGTTGTTTCACATCTTCACTTCAGAGTATGGATTCTCTAACAGAAATATGTAAATACATGCTAGAACGTGCCAATAGAATCTCCCTAGCTTGTGCTTGGCTCTGCCCACCTCCTTGCTTGTTCTCCCCACTGATGAATTTTCTCCCATTGGAAACGACAGGATGTGGTCTTATCTTGGGTTAGTTATAAAAAAGAATTTGCTCATGAAGGCTCTGAGGCTAAGCTATCCACATTCAGCTGTTTTCGAAACCGCTTGCGGATTCTCAGAGAAAGTCATCTTTATCTTCACCGTGCGCACACAGTTCAGGCGAGGTATGCGTGGGTGGAAAGTCCCTGGCTGTCTAAGCTTGAGTCATATGACTGCGGGTGAATGACTGGTTCTGGAGAGTGGAGTCAAAGCCAGTATGAATAGTGCTTTCAAGACAACTGGGAACTCAGAAAAGAACAAGGTAAAATCATGACGTCGGGAAAGTCGGACCTCTAGAAAGATGAGTTTCCGACTTGGAATTCCGAGTTGGATGACTGTTCCAAAACGCTTGGAAGTCGGAGATTCAGAGTTCCCAGTTGTTTTGAATGTGACAAAAGGGCAAAGTTATACACCATCTCTGGTGTAGTCATAGAGGCCATTTTTCAGTTAATGCTACAATATTTAAATCGCTGACCTTGGCAAATAAAGCATTGCAGTTTACATTTACATTATCCAGATCGACTTACACTAGTGAGTAGATACATTTTCATACTTTTTCGTAATGGCCACCCGTGGGAAGCGAACCCAAAACCCTGGCATTGCAAGCGCCATGCTCTACCAACGGAGGAAATGAATGACACATATGATCAAATGAAGAGGGGACTCGAATGAATTTAGCACCATCTAGGCTATTGATTGAATATGGCTAGTCAGGTGCTGCATTAGAAGATGGCTTGTCAGTCACTCAGTCTTACTGTGTCAATACCATTGAAACTATTTATACATTTGAATATTTGTAGCTACTTTTTAAGTAAATACCACAGTCAACTTATGCAAAACGTTGAGAGATGAAGAACATTGCGTTCTTCATTTCATCCATCACATAATTTTTCATTATGAAGCTTACCGGCAGTCACGTGGTGGTTGTTTACAAGCACACAACGACGAGAGACCGGAGCCTTGTGAGTCACTCACTGTTGTGCAGCACGCAGCAGATGATCGAGTTACAGTATGGAATTCACAACTAAATGTTTGCCAGCTAGATATCTTATATCAAGTTAACTGTCTAAAATGTGCTAAATGCTCTGCAGTTGTGCATTTGGTTTGCACATTTAGTAGCTAGTTAGCTATCTAGCTAAATGGTTAGCTTATTCCAAAACATAACAGCAGAGAATCCCCTCCTGGATCAAGAGCCTTGGGTATCTGATAGTATTTCTGATTGACTTAATGCACCACCACTAATGAGCTGTGGAGCTTCTCAAAGTAATGTTTTCTTCACCTCAAACAAAGTATGTTTTAACATCCATTGAGAATAACAATAGGTTCAATGGATTTTAAAAATCTTTCCAGCTCTCTTCCTTTTGATAACCCCTCGGTGTAATAGGGAAACAATGAACATTGTCTAAAATCATGTGTAAGGCAATATCCACAATGCAACTCGTTCAGCATATGTCGGGAGACACAGTTTGTGTTACAATTGTTTGCCTATCCTGAAATAACTTAAGCCGATTTCCATTAACATGGTCTAAAATCAATTGTTAGGCAACACCCACAATTCCACTAGTTTAGTATTTGAAGAGACACACTGAGTTGCAAATAAACATTCTTAAAACATTTTCCATGAACGTGGTCTAAAATCATGTTTTAGTCAATATCAACCATGCAACTAGTGCTGCATGCAACGGGAGACAGTCTGTGTGTTACCTGAAATAACTTAAGTTAATTTCCATGAACATGGTTTGAAATAATGCGTTAGGCAATATCCACCATGAAACTAGTTCAGCACATGACGGTAGATACAGTTTGTGTGTTACAATTGGTCAAGCAAGACTCCAATACCGTCATTAAGTTTGCAGGTGACACAACAGTGGTAAGCCTGATCACTGACAAAAAGAGACAGCCTATAGGGAGGAGGTCAGAGACCTGGCCGTGTGGTGCCAGGACAACAACCTCTCCCTCAACGTAATCAAGAGATGATTGTGGACTACAGGAAAAGAAGGACCGAGCACGCCCCCATTCTCATCGACGGGGCTGTACTGGAGCAGGTTGAGAGCTTTATGTTCCATGGTGTCCACATCATCAACAAACTAACATGGTCCAAGCACACCAACACAGTCGTGAAGAGGGCACGGAAAAACCTATTCCCCCTCAGGAGACTGAAAAGATTTGGCATGGGTCCTCAGGTCCTCAAAAGGTTCTACAGCTGCACCATCGAGAGCATTCTGATTGGTTGCATCACTGCCTGGTATGGCAACTGCTCGGCCTCCAACCGCAAGGCACTTCAAACTGTAGTATATCACTGGGGCCAAGCTTACTGCCATCCAGGACCTCTATACCAGGCGGTGTTAGAGGAAGCCCCAAAAAATTGCCAAGGACTCCAGCCACCATAGTCATAGAAGCGGTACTAGAGCACCAATTCTTGGTCAAAAAGTCATAGTAGCTTCTACCCCCAAGTCAAAAGACTCTTGAACAGTTAATCAAATGGCTACCCGGACTATTTGCATTGTTCCAAACCTACCCCCGAGTTTCACGCTGCTGCTAATCTGTTTATTATCCATGCATAGTCACCTTACCTCTACCTACATGTTTATATTACCTCAATAAACCGGTGCCCCTGCACATTGACTCTGTACCAGAACCCCCTTTATATAGCCTCACTACTGTTATTTTATTGTTGCTCGCTACAATTATTTGTTTTACCCCCCCTTTTCTTAAAACTACATTGTTGGGGAGAAATGCGCCAGAGAAATGGCATTCTGTCGGGACACTGACTATTTCCCCTCCCATTCGGTCAAAGTTCACAGCAAATGCTCCATTCCACTTTCTACTGAATGAGGACATCTAGTGGAAGGCGTAGGAAGTGCTACCAGATCCATATCTTGTTGGGAAAGGAGGGGGCGATGACGTCAAAGTTGCCCCACATTCAGAATTTCATTTGTTTGGAAGATTGCCTGCCCTATGAGTTCTGTTATACCCACAGACATAATTCAAACAGTTTTAGAAACTTCAGAGTGTTTACTATCCAATAGTAATAATAATAATAATAATAATAATAATATGCATATATTAGCAATCCAGGACAGAGTAGGATGCAGTTCACTATGGGCACGCAATTCATCCAAAGTGAAAATACCAAAGTGAAAATCCAAAGTGCCCCCTATCCTCAACAAGTTAAGGGCTTGTAAGCATTTCACTGTAATGTCTACTACACCTGTTGTATTCAGGAAATTTGATTTGACCTTATTTGTGAAAATCTTCTAAATGTTTTGGTGCAATTCAGAAGGCTGATTGAGGACCTTATTACTGATCAATGTGTTTTTTTTATGACCATGTCCTTTCTGCTTGCATTTTGTATTTACATCGATGTAAGTTATGCAATTCTGGGCTCATCTGTAAAATAAAGGTTAACTAAAATACATACAAATAACCATATTTGGTGGTGAGTGGAAATGCAACCGGATGCTTGATGTATGGTGAAACATCTGGCTCAATGTTCTGTGGTTGAGCAGCCCAGGTGAGCAAGCTGATTAGCAGATAGGCATCTTGTTGCTAGTCGACACGATTACCAACCATCGTTATTTAAAGTATCGAATTGGATGTCTCCGGTTAACACAGAAATACCTACATCAAACTGTATCAATAGAAATTGGCCAGCTTATTACGTCAATGGCAACGTCATCTGTTACGATGGAAATCTCCATTCCGAATACCTACCCCCTCACATGACAGGAATGATAGCCAGTTATCTAACAAGCAACCGCATCCTCTTGGCTTTTTTGACTTGCCCGCTCCATATTCAACACAACATTCCTTAGTAGTAGACATTTCGGCCGAGTGTAATACGACCCACACACCCCTTATGATTGAACGAGGCATGAGACATATGACTGAACGAGGGTGTTGTGATAGTTAACGTTACCGCTGAAGACCATAGCCGCAGAGGCTCCCATCACTGCGAAGAAAGGGGAGTATTCGGGACTTTCTGACGACATTCTTACGCGTTACAAGGAAAAGCGCACAAACGTCCTTTTTTTAAAACGTCAACGTTTCTGTCGATTCTCAACACTTGCAATTGCAAGGCCCTTTCGTGCAGCACAGGGACGACACCCGACAAAGCCACCTCTTCACAGGAACACTGGTGTAGCGGTAGAAAATGGCGAAACGGGAAATGTCACATGATCAGTCCACTGGCCATGTCCCATTATGTCGATGTAGGGGTGTCCAAAATATCCTGCGTGTCATGTCCATTTCGTTCGCGTGAGAATACAAATCATATAATTTGTTGCCAAGAAAGGTATAACTCGTTTGTATATAATTTAATCAAATAAATTAGATGATATCCATAATTTTGTAGTCATAATGGTATGGTCCGCTGAAGGCTGTCTATGGTCTATTCATGCTTGCCTGGTTGTGGGAGGGGATGTGCCGCAACCATAGGTTACTGTGGAACGCCGTTTGGGTCTTTGCGTGTCAAAAAAAGACATGAAAGTGATGCAGAAGGTTACAATTGGTGGAATTATTCCATGTTTAGTCTAGATAATGTTAAACAAGGTTGGAATGTTAAGCAATTAAATGTGTTACCAGACAGAACACAACTGTGAAGAGTTTACACAAATATTAGTGCTGTAACTCTTATCGCGGGACTGTGACTGTGAAATCACCTCCCCAGTCAGCCTATTGTGTGTATTGATATTCATATTGCACTGTACAGCTTTACCTAAGAATTGGGGATCAATGAAATGGGGTATCTGTCTACTCAATACCCAATCTATTTTTTCCCAACGTCCTCCTCAGAGTTATCAGACTCCAAAAACATCCACGCTATATTGTTTTTCCTCAAGAATGGTGTTCAATACACATGGGTTGACAATAAATGTGTCTCAATTCACAGTTGTTTCAGAGTCCTGCAATAAGAGCTATGACGCTATTGGTTCTCTGGGTGTTACTGAGTAGACTGATACCCTATGTCATTGATCCACAATCCATAGGTAAGGCTGTACAGTGAAATAAGTATGCCCCCAATGCAATTCTAAAGGCTAATACATCTAGTGTGATTTCAACAGCTTTTTGTCAAATGAACAAATTATTGTCTTTTGTTGATTTTATATGACAACATTTCAACCTCGTTTAGCATGATCCATGTCATCAACTAAAATAACGCTAATTTATAAAGCAGTTCTTATTTGATTAATGGTGGTCGGACCCCTTTATGTGAAGCTAGAAACAATAGTGGACTTTGCGGTTAGCCTTCAAAATAAAAGTATGTCATCATCTTAAATAAGCATGCCCCATTCAAGAAATGTAGAACCAGGAACAGATATAGCCCTTGGTTCTCTCCAGACCTGACTGCCCTTAACCAACACAAAAACATCCTATGGCATTCTGCATTGGTATCAAACAGCCCCCTTGATATGCAACTTTTCAGGGAAGCTAGAAACCAATATACACAGGCAGTTAGAAAAGCCAAGGCTAGCTTTTTCAAGCAGAAATGTGCTTCCTGCAACACAAACTCCAAAAAGTTCTGGGACACTAAAGTCCATGGAGAATAAGAACACCTCCTCCCAGCTGCCCACTGCACTGAGGATAGGAAACACCGTCACCACTGATAAATCCACTATCACTGAAGGTGTGGTGTCATATGCTATGTCATATGATGTGATTAGCTGATATGTTAAATACCTATTCAGGTGTTGTAAGATCTGGTATGAGTCTGTAATGTAGTTGGGTAGGAACTCGATCTTAAGCTCGTTTGTAAAGCAAGGTGTGATGCAAGGTGATTTGTAGAACAGTCAGTCTGGACTTGCCGTTTATGTCGGCTGCAATAGAGTCAATAGTCATAATACCCATACAACCTAGCAATCAAACAGGGAAATGGTTCCAATCATTTTTCCCAAAGTTTTTTTTAGAAACACTTAAAATAAGGGATGTGTTTCGTGTAGGCACGTGACGTTTTGAAAGCAGTGTAAATATCTTGGACAAGGTGATTGTAACCATTTCCCTGTTTGACTGCTAGGTTTTATGGGTATTATGACACCTACCCTGTTGGGCTCTATGTCTGTCAAAATTAATAATGGATTTCCCCCTACTGTTCATCTATGAGATTACATCAGTGCTCAAACCTGTGCTGCAATGTTGCATGCACACACATTTTTCACTTTCACTTACTTAGCTAGCAAATGAAGCTAGCTAGATAGTTCAGCCTACTCAAACACCCAGTTCAAACAGAGACGGATGCTATGTTACCTAGCTGGCTATGGCTATCCAACACTAGAACTCTTCCAAGTCAAGGTAAGCTTTTGGTATTATAAATGTATTACCACCGTGGTCGGCCCGTGTAAATTCTAAACTGCTTGCTAACTGTACACTGTACTGCACGATTGTAGTGGGTCTACTAATGCGTTAGTTCTAGTAGCTATGTTGTTGACTTGACATTAGCTAATATGGTGACAACGATGTAGGCTGTGTGTAGCAGTTATGATATGAAGGTTTGGCTTGAAAATGTTTTTTTCAGTGTTGTGCACTGAAGCACACAGGCAAAGGGAAAAGTTGAGAGGAGAAAAGCGTGTAGATGCGAGAAGGAATTATATGATCTGGCTGCTATGAAAGTGAACTGTGTTTGCATATGACCAGGGATGTATTCATTCCGCCGATTCTGTTTGAAAATTGTTTCTTAAACGGAACGGAACATCCCTGAATTTGTCCAATAGAAGCTCTCGTTTGCAACTGTGGGACTAACGATTACACCCTAAATCAGCAAGATGCAGGGAATGTTGTGGAAGGCGGTATTGATTTCTCAAATGTCTCTCGACCCACGTTGTAAACTTTAATTCATAGGCTAGGTTGTAGCAACCTCATGATGGGTATAGGGACAATTTGAGTATCATGTCGTAAGTAGCCTAAACCTATCCGTGTTATATTGACCTGGGTGAATAGAATATGTGACAGATATCCAATAAACTGTAATAGAAAAAAAGTTATGCTCATAAAAATTCTAATAATCGTCCTCCCTCTTAAACGACACAGACCGCCACTGTCTTTAGTGATCACCCTGATGTTCCCGTTGCTCTTTGATTTCCTGGTCAAAAATGTTCCGTTTGGGCACACGTTTCCCAGCACACAAAGCTTCCATCATGACATTGGGGGGCAAGTAGTCACACATGTTTACGTCTATGATCCCTCCAACAAAACTCTGCTTGGTGTCAAACTCCTTCAGAAGTCTGGGTCCCAGGATGACTGTACCAACAGCTTGTGCTTTGTTCCGGTTTTATATACCTTCCTAATGCTACTCTTCCCGTCTACGTACAGTGGGGCAAAAAAGTATTTAGTCAGCCATCAATTGTGCATGTTCTCCCACTTAAAAAGATGAGAGAGGCCTGTAATTTTCATCATAGGTACACTTCAACAATGACAGACAAAATGAGGTTACCAGAAAATCAATCCAGAAAATCACATGGTAGGATTTTTTATGAATTTATTAGCAAATTATGGTGGAAAATAAGTATTTGGTCAATAACAAAAGTTTATCTCAATACTTTGTTATATACCCTTTGTTGGCAATGACAGAGGTCAAACGTTTTCTGTAAGTCTTCATAAGGTTTTCACACACTGTTGCTGGTATTTTGGCCCATTCCTCCATGCAGATCTCCTCTAGAGCAGTGATGTTTTGGGGCTGTTGCTGGGCAACATGGACTTTCAACTCCCTCCAAAGATTTTCTATGGGGTTGAGATCTGGAGACTGGTTAGGCCACTCCAGGACTTGAAATGCTTCTTACAAAGCCACTCCTTCATTGCCCGGGCGGTGTGTTTGGGATCATTGTCATGCTGAAAGACCCAGCCACGTTTCATCTTTAAAATGCACTTGCTGATTGAAAGAGGTTTTCACTCAAAATCTCACGATACATGGCCCCATTCATTCTTTCCTTTACACGGATCAGTCGTCATGGTCCCTTTGCAGAAAAACAGCCCCAAAGCATGATGTTTCTACCCCTATGCTTCACAGTAGGTATGGTGTTCTTTGGATGCAACTCAGCATTCTTTGCCCTCCAAACACGACGAGTTGAGTTTTTACCAAAAAGTTATATTTTGGTTTCATCTGACCATATGACATTCTCCCAATCTTCTTCTGGATCATCCAAATGCTCTCTAGCAAACTTCAGACGGGCCTGGACATGTACTGGCTTAAGCAGGGGGACACGTCTGGCACTGCAGGATTTGAGTCCCTGGCGGCGTAGTGTGTTACTGATGGTAGGCTTTGTTACTTTGGTCCCAGCTCTCTGCAGGTCATTCACTAGGTCCCCCCGTGTGGTTCTGGGATTTTTGCTCACCGTTCTTGTGATCATTTTGACCCCACGGGGTGAGATCATGCGTGGAGCCCCAGATCGAGGGAGATTATGAGTGGTCTTGTATGTCTTCCATTTCCTAATAATTGCTTCCACAGTTGATTTCTTCAAACTAAGCTGCTTACCTATTGCAGATTCAGTCTTCCCAGCCTGGTGCAGGTCTACAATTTTGTTTCTGGTGTCCTTTGACAGCTCTTTGGTCTTGGCATAGTGGAGTTTGGAGTGTGACTGTTTGAGGTTGTGGACAGGTCTCTTTTATACTGATAACAAGTTCAAACAGGTGCCATTAATACAGGTAACGAGTGGAGGACAGTGGAGCCTCAAAGAAGAAGTTACAGGTCTGTGAGAGCCAGAAATCTTGCTTGTTTGTAGGTGACCAAATACTTATTTTCCACCAACATTTGCAAATAAATTCATTAAAAATCCTACAATGTGATTTTCTGGAATTTTTTTTCTCATTTTGTCTGTCATAGTTTAAGTGTACCTATGTTGAAAATTACAGGCCTCTCTCATCTTTGTAAGTGGGAGAACTTGCACAATTGGTGGCTGACTGAATACTTTTTTGCCCCACTGTAGAACATGACCATGCCTGACATAGACTCCCGGGTGAGACACAGGTGGGTCTGGAATGTGCTGAGCTCAGGCAGGTGGAGAAGACCCCGTCCCCACTCATACACAGGCCTTAGGTGCCTTCAGCCTTTCTCCACACGTTGAGCTTGTCGTAGTACTATGTGCGGTATGCGAACAGGATGATCTCACGGCTGCCTGTTGCCAGCTCAGTGGCCAGCCGCATGCACAGGGTGAAGGCTTCCATGAAAAGATCCTTCCGAGGGATAAATGTTTATGGGTGAAGTGAAAGTAGGGAGGGGAGAGCGGGGTAAGTTGAGACCTTTTTTACATTAAGGATCACTCCATCAAGGGAAATGTATTATTATTTCTAACAGATATCTACATACATTATATTTTAGGGTGCTGTGTATCCATGGAAATAATCAGAATTCATTCAAGTTGTGTCAAGCGGTCTCTTGGCACAACATTCCGTGGGTATGGGGTAAGTTGAGCTGCGGGATAAGTTAAGGTTGTTAAACAGAAAAATCTTGACTGTTAAGCAGAAAGTGCTTTGTGCTTACGTTGCCCCTCGTGGATAGTACTGAAGGCATCTGGAAAAACGATGAATACTGAAATCTATCTATTGTGATCTCCCTGCAACTACGGGGGATACAAGGTGCAACAAGTGAGAGAATAGTACTGAAGCTCAAAAGAAAGTCTGTCTGATATGTGATGGATTTGGTCATTTTATTTGCCACAATACTGATCACAATAAACAGTGTAGTAGTCTTTTCAATATTTTATTGAGCAAAAGTTGTGTGAATTAAGGAAATAGACGCCTGGCTCAAATAGAAGCCAGCCTCTAATAAGCGCCGGTTGTGTACAGTGACTGAAGCAATTAAAGGCCAAGGCTATTCATTTAAGTTTTACGGTACTAGCTAAACAAGGTAGCCTTGAAATGAGGCTATAGTTGTCAAGATAATTTGTATCCCCCCCTTATGGAGTGGCAGCACATATGCGGATTTCCATGTTTTTGGAATACTTCCTGATAACAATGTTAAATGACAAATGTGGGCTACTGAGCCAGCAATACGGGGTGCTGCACACTTAATCAGATCAGGCTCCAAATGATCAGCCCCTGTGGATTTTTGTCTGATGTTAACAAAGCATCCAGGACTTCTTTATCAGTAAATTCCCGAAAAGAAAACACCTGACCAGCATTTTCAGTATCATTCAATAGATTTTCACCATCTACATCCAAACTACTTTTTTTCAAGAGCTGGCTTTGAAATACATTAATGATATCAATTTAGTCAGTAATAGGGACAGAATCTAAATTAATTTATTGGGCTAGATAAGAGGAGACACAACCCTTCAGTGATGAGGAGACACAACCCTTTAGTGACCGTAGAATTTATTTTAAAAATGTAGTTCCCCATGATAGGACAATAAATAAACTCGATGTATAATTTACTTTAAAACGCTGTTCCACCATGATAGGGCAATAAATAAATAAATAAGTTGTATAATTCATTATAAAATGTATATCCCTCATCTGTACAACATTGAAAGCTCTCTCACAACCCCTGCTCACAGACATGCATTGGTTCTGGGATTTGCAACCATTTCCTTTCTCACTCAACGCCACACTTTCCCAAACACCAAAAAACCCACACCACACCATCCATCTCAATACATCCACACATACTGTGCCTTCTGTTTACTGTGTTTTTATCTCCACCCAGTTGAATTAGTGCTTTTGTGTTCCCATTAGTTATATTTGAAGATAGATAGAAAAGCTACAGTTGAAGTCAGAAGTTTACATAGACTTAGGTTGGAGTCACAAATGTCTTGTTAACAAACTGTAGTTTTGGCAAGTCGGTTAGGACATCTACTTTGTGCATGACACAAGTCATTTTTCCAACAATTGTTAACAGACAGATTATTTCACTTATAATTTACTGTATCACATGTCATGACGTTGGCCTGGGGGTAGGTTTATGACAGTCATAAATACCTCTTCCCCCGTTTTTCCTCTCTCTACCCTACTGATGTTACATTTGCAAACACCTTGGTTAACATAGAGATTCTGGGAACATCAGAAGGTGGGGGGAAACTATATCCTGGTAATCCGACCAATTGAACATATGCGGTGGTACTTAATGAATATGATGTCAGTTCAGTTGTCATCTGAGACACTCTCATCAATGATAAGATGACATAAACTCTACAGTGGAAAGTCTACACATCAGAGTTATTGGATTCACATGGAATTGTTGTTCAATTTAAATGTTTGAATATTAAATTATTTGTGATGGGATGAAATGTGATTTTAGCTTCTAAAATGTGAGATTTGGGTTTTCATAAGGTTAGGGCCCTGCTCAATCAGTGGCCCACCCCTGTGAAGGGACATGGGCTATAAAACTTTTCAAACACGCCCTCCTCTCCCTTCCTATATAAAGCCTTGAAGACAATATAACCTCCTGTTCCGAGGATGTAAGGACGACGGTCCGATGTCAGAATGGTTCAGATAATAACTACAGAACGAAGCCAACATCAGCGTGAGCTTTGGTTGCGAATGGTATGAACTTTGAACTTTTATTCACTACAGAAGTGATACCTCCTAGCTGTTGAGTTAGCAACAGCAGCTGCAAACGCAGGTTAGGAAGGAACAGACAGAGTATCACGTCTACCACACAATGACGTTACTACAATGTATACAATTTACCAGCAGAGACATTCGTCAAAGGACAAAGGACTCGGTTGGGCAACACGGCCTTCCATCTACCACCAACCTACCGAAGCGCAGCTCAGAGTTAATATTTATTGCATTTTCCTTAGAATGCATAAGATAATGTATTTACGATAGCACAGTATTTACAATGTCCCTCAGTCTTCCCGCTCTTTCACTCAAACCCAGCCCCTTTTCTTTTGTGTAACAAGCTGTCATATTTGTTCCGCCCACTAGGGACATTTTCCTTTATGACGTAATTTGTAATCAAGTTATGATTAATTATGTGCATGTGTAATTATGTGTGATAGTTAGGTATTTAGTAAATAAATAATTCAACCCAATATTGTATTGCTTATTCAACTTGTTAGCCAGGGTTCGTGAAGATAACCAAGAATTTACAACTTCCAGATGAGACTGAATTAATGTGACGATTAATATTGACTGCTATTGATGTAAAATATTACTAGGTCTTTAAGAGTTTATTCGGAAGATAACAGCTCTATAAATATTATTTTGTGGAGCCCCTACTCTCTAGTTAATTACATTTACATGATTAGCTCAATCAGGTAATATTAATTACGGAGAAATGATTTTATAGAATAGCATGTCATATCACTTAATCCGGCATAGCCAAAGACACGACACACAATTCCAGTGGGTCAGAAGTTTACATACACTAAGTTGACTGTGCATTCCAGAAAATGATGTCATGGCTTTAGAAGCTTCTGATTGGCTAAATTACATCATTTGAGTCAATTGGAGGTGTACCAGTGGATGTATTTCAAGGCCTACCTTCAAACTCAGTGCCTCTTTGTTTGACATCATGGCAAAATCAAAAGAAATCAGCCAAGACCTCAGATAGAAAATTGTAGACCTCCACAAGTCTGGTTCATCCTTGGGAGCAATTTCCAAACGCCTGAAGGTACCACGTTCATCTGTACAAACAATAGTACGCAAGTATAAACACCATGGAACCACCCAGCCGTCATACCGCTCAGGAAGGAGACGCGTTCTGTCTCCTAGAGATGAACGTACTTTGGTGCGAAAAGACAGACTGGCAGAGACAGAGAGTCTCAGGTAAGTTTGAGTCTTGTTGTGGCAGAATCAGAATTCTTTAGGTAACATTGATAAATAAGATGTTTTATCAATTTTCATAAGTATGCTTATGTGGGAAGGTTATTTGGGCCCCAGAAGAGGGGAGAGGTCAGGCTTGTCTTCTTATGGGAATGTGTCTGTAACTATTACATGTCCCCTCTGAGGTTGCCCTTATCTTGATTTAGTATATGGCCTAGGAGGCTCACTGTCTTTTCTGATCTTGTCCAGGAGGGGGTGTATTTGAGATGGGAGTATCTCGAATTGACAATTGATATTTGCCATTGGATGAGGTAATGTTTTGGTCCTAAGTGGTACCAAGAACGAGATAAGAACTTCGTTTAGGAGACCAAACTGAACGATAATATATATATAGCTAATGCCGTCTGGCTATGGGATACTCCTCTCTCAAGTAAAGTCTTCCTTTGTAAATGTTCCTAAGATCTGTTATTTGTCATGTGAGTTGAGAGGGGTGTGTCTTGGCTATAAATTATACTAAGAATTGTTTTGTAAGCACTCTCAGAGAATTCATTTAAAGACCCAATTGATCTGAGAGTCACAGGGCTATGGTGAAGCTCATATAATTAAAGATGGACTTTATGATAACTCTGACTTGTGTGTGGTTTGCTCTCTCATGATTTGGTAATACAGGAAATTTCCACGACATTCTTTGTTATCAACATTAGGAAAGGTTCTCTCTTTTTTAGACTTGTAAAATAGGGAAAATGCCATGGATACCCCAACTCTCAACTTAAACTGGTGACTGAACTAAGATTTGTTTAAGGCAATGGTATTGCTGTTGTGATTGTGTAGTTTTGGGTACCAGTATTTAGGAGTATTTCAAACACCTTATTTCTTTTCTAGGAGACAGACTGTGTGTCAGTGAGGGTGGTGAAAGGGAAAGAGCCAGGGAGAGAGACTTCAGAGGACAGTGTCACAGCCACGGCAGGACCATGTGTCAACCTTGTTGCCAGCAGCACCAGTATAGGGGAAAGTGTCACAGCATTGTCCAGTTACCTCAGTGATGGCATAAAACCATATCAGCCACTCCCACAATTTATAGAACCGCAAATTCTTGCCAACAGAGTGTTGACGTTTCAAGAGAGATGGTTTCGCGATTTCCCCTGGCTACCTTATAATCCATCAATAAAAGGAGTGTTGTGTTTTCACTGTAGTCAAGGGTATTCAAGCCAGCCATCTTTTGGCCAAAGAGCGGATGCTGCCTTCATTAGTGCAGGATTTAGGAACTGGAGAAAAGCCATCGCAAAATTCACAGCTCATCAAAACTGCCAAACCCACCGCCACTTTGTAACTGTAACAGCACACCAGCTAAATCTAAGTGCCCAGTTATCCAGCGTGTGGGGTAAACAGCAGAAATTACGAAGCTACCTTGCACTGTATGAGAATGCAACAACATTGATTGACTTCATTGAACCCATTGAGACACACTCATGACGATGAGCGCTACCTTGCGCTCTCTGAATACGTTTAATTCAACCGCTGAATACGGGACAAGATTTTCTCGGGTTTAGGGTTTTCAATACATTTATCTTGTACCTTTTAATTCAAATTTGTCCACAGACTCAATAGAATACATAGAGAGAACAGGTTCAGAATATATCTGGTTCAATGAAAGAATGCCATCTATACTGAACAAAAATACAAACACAACATGTCAAGTGTTGGTCACATGTTTCATGAGTTGAAATAAAAGATCCCAGAAATGTTCCATGAGCAGAAAAAGCTTATTTCTCTAAAATGCTGTGCTCAAATTTGTTTACGTCACTGTTGGGAGCAATTCTCCTTTGCCAAGAGAATCCAACCCCCTGACAGGTGTGGAATATCAAGAAGCTGATTAAACAGCATGATAATTACACTGGTGCACCTTGTGCTGGGGACAATAAAAGGCTACTCTAAAATGTGCAGTTCTGTCACACAACAAAATGCCACAGATGTCTCAAGTTTTGAGGAAGCATGCAATTGACATGCTGACTGCAGGAAAGTTCACCAGAGCTGTTGCCAGATAATTTAATGTTAATTTAATGTGAAATCCATAGATTAGGGTCTAATGAATTTATTAAAATGTAGTAATTTCCTTATATGAACTGTAACAGTAAAATCCTAGAAATTGTTGCATGTTGCATTTATATTTTTTTCAGTATATTTATCTTATTCTTTGTTTCAGCACCAACTGATAGATTTAAAAGTACTCCAATTTTGTTGATTATTTAGGCACATATTTGGGTTAGGAAAGTATGTATGAATCATTAAAAAAAATAGGTTTGGTTTTTGCTGTATTCATCCTGAAAGTTTTCAATTTCAAGTTCAATCCATGAAATTGTAAAATATAACTGAGAAAAGTCCAGGCATAGGCTATAATTAAAACATTCTAAAGCGTACACATCAACTCGGCAGATTCAGCCCTTGTGAGAGCAAAATTACAAGATTGTTATAATACTGATATTGCATCAAATGGTTGTTTTATGGAATAGAATAGGGTTCTTAGAACGCGGTCTAAGAAACTGCATCTCAGTCCCTTGGTTTGAATCCATGCTAAATCACATCCTGCCTTGATTGGGAGTCCCTTGGGGCGGCACACAATTGGCCCAGCGTCGTCCGGGTTTGGCCGGGGTAGGTCGTCAGTGTAAATAAGAATTTGTTCAGAACTGACTTGCCTAGTTAAATAAGGGTTCAATTTTTTTTTAAGTTACAAAAATTAAGACACTCATCTGTGCGTGGTCTTCTGAATTGGGCCTCTGGGGCTTAATAATGCTGACAGTGGATTTACGATGCCGTTGGTGATAAAACCTAAAGAAACCATTCCATAGCATGAGCTAGTGTTTGTGTATTGGGAAATACCTGGGTTGAGAGGTTTGGATAATTACAGATACTGTCTGCTGTGAATTATTCATTTATTTTATATGAATCCTAACCTTGTGGCCCATTCCACACATCTGTTGTTTGCATTATAGACTAAGGGGTGTATTTTTGCTAAAGAAGATCTTTGTATCCTTTGTGTCGGGGCTCTCAACGAATCATCTAAAGGGTGGTTCGTCGACCAGCCATCGTTATTGCAGAGCACTCAAATCGTGCACTTGTGTGTGTGTGGTGTGACATGCTTTCCTTATTAATAAGTGGGGCGGCAGGGTAGGTAGCCTATCGGCAGGGTGGGTAGCCTATCGGCAGGGTGGGTAGCCTATCGGCAGGGTGGGTAGCCTATCGGCAGGGTGGGTAGCCTATCGGCAGGGTGGGTAGCCTATCGGCAGGGTAGCCTTGTGGTTAGAGCGTTGGACTAGTAACTGGAAGGTTGCAAGTTCAAACCCCTGAGCTGACAAGTTCTGTCGTTCTTCCCCTGAACAGGCAGTTAACCTACTGTTAGCCTATTGAAAATAAGAATTTGTTCTTAACTGACTTGCCTAGTTAAATAAAGGTAAAATATCAGATACCTCCTTATTGTCATTGATTGCATGGGTTGTAAGCACAGGTAGACTTTTTAGAGGGGGAGCGGGCTGGGGACAGGCTTTGAGAGGAGTGGTCAGGGCATGACTTGGATATAAAGAGTAACCGTACCTATTTCAGTCCACTTCAAGTCTGCTATTTCTGTTCAGTGCCGAATTTGAATACCACAGCCCCTAGAATCAAATCAAGTAGCTGGCCAGTGCATACAAGATTTGGTTATTGGTTCAGAAATATAGCCTGAGACTTCAATGCAATGTAGGGCGTGACCTGTATGGGGGCAGGTAGCCTAGTGGTTATTAGGGTTGGACCAGTAACCCAAAGGTTGCTGGTTCGAATCCCTGAGGCAACTAGGTCAAAAATCTGTCTGTGGCCTAGAGCCGGCCAAATGAATAACATTTAGAAATGCACCAATTCCAAGGTTTTTCAGCTGTGGAACAGTTTTCTGCATGTATTGAGGTCCAAAGAAAATACAGCCCCACAAAGATGGAATCAGCATTCAAATCCTATAATTTGAAAAATGTACTTTGATTAAACTAAAGAGGCTAGACAGGATCTTGGAAACTACATTGCTATTTTTTTATTTTTTAGACCTTATGTTTTGGATTTGATGTGTCAATGTATACATGTATACATGCATAATATCTGCAGTCCTCTCAGATTCCCAGGGGAGAAAGTCACAGAATCCCGACCATTCTAACCTGGTATATTTAAGCAGTGAGTTACTGTGGTATTATACTGAGCAAAAGTATAAACGCAACATTAATCAATTTCAAAGATTTTGCTGAGTTACAGTTCATATAAGGAAATCATTCAATTGAAATGAACTAATTAGGCCCTAATCTATGGATTTCACATGTCTGGGCAGGGGCACAGCCATGGGTGGGCCTGGAAGGGCATACGCCCACCCACTTGGGAGCTAGGCCCACCCACTTGGGAGCTAGGCCCACCCAATGGGGAGCCAAGCCTAGAAAATCAGAATGAGCTTTATTACAGACATTAATACTCCTCCTGGATTTTTTTGTGCCCAACAATTGGGAGAAAAACGTTTTTTGTGAGTATGGAACATTTCTCTGATCTTTTATTTCAGCTCATGAAACATGGGACCAATATTTTACATGTTGCGTTTATATTTCTGTTCAGTGTGGTATTTTGTGGAAGTATGTTGTAACTAAAGTACTTCTTATCCAATCAGGATAATCGATTCCACCCCTAAAAGCAATGGTCATTTGGTGAAGCCTGCTATTTAACATTTAAAAAATGATTGAATATGGCCATGGTCAAAGTATTCAGACCTGTTGACTTTACCACATTTTGTTACATGACAGCCTTATTCTAAAATGTATTACATAATTTTATTTCCTCAATCTACACATAATGTGTACACCCATAATGACAAAGCGAAAACAGGTTTAGAACATTGACTAATTTATCAAAAAATAAAACACATACCTTATTTGTATCCAGACCCTTTGCTATGAGACTCGAAATTGAGCTCAGGTGCTTCCTGTCCAAATCTGTGAAATTGCTTTATCTGACATATTGCATGAGGCAACCATATACAATTTCTGCATCAGATCTTAGAGTGATGGACTGTGCAATCCCCGTGGCCTCCGCAACGAATCAGACAAGTGTCCTGTGCACCATGAAAAAAAACAAAAAAACATTGCGACTGCTCGATGAAAGAAATCTCGGTCGACCAACAGCCTATCGACCAAACAATCGACTAGTTGACTAAATGGGGTCTGCCCTAATCAATACACCAGTCACTACAAAGATAAGAAGGATGCCTTTAACTTAGCTGTCAGAAAGGAAAGAAACTGCTCAGGGATTTCACCATGAGGCCAATGGCGACTTTAAAACAGTTAAGAGTTTAATGGCTGTGATAGGACAAAGCTGAGGGTGGATCGACAATATTGTAGTTAATTTACTCCACAATACCTAATCGACAGAGTGAAATTGAGGAAGACTGTACAGAATAAAAATATTTCAAAACGAACATCCTGTTTGCAACAAGGCACTTAAGTAATACTGCAAAAAATTTGGAAAAGCAATTAGCATTTTGTCCTGAGTACCTGCCACTCTCCATATTTTCAAGCATAGTGCTGGCTGCATCATGGGTTATGGGTATGCTTGTAATCGTTAAGAACTGGGGAGTTTTTCAGTATAAAATATTTATGGAATGGGGCTAAGCACACTAGATGAAAACCTGGTTCAGTCTGCTTTCCACCAGACACCGGAAGATTGATTCACCTTTCATCAGGAAAATAACCTAAAACACAAGGCCAAATCTACACTGGAGTTGTTTACCAAGAAGACAGTGAATGTTCATGAGTGGCCGAGCTACAGTTTTGACTTAAATCTGCTTGAAAATCTATGTCAAGACCTGAAAATGGTTGTCTAGCAATGATCAACAACCAATTTGACAGAGCTTGACGAATGTTGAAAAGAATAATGGGCAAATGTTGCACAATTCTGTGAGGTCTACACCTGTTGTATTCGGCGCATGTGACAAATAAAATTTGATTTGAATTCAGGTGTGGAAAGACTCAGCTGAAATCACTGCCAAGTGATCCTAACATGTATTGACTCAGGGAGTTGAATACTTTTTTTAATGAAGATATATTAGCGTTTTATTTTCCATGTTTTTTTTTATTACAGATTTTTGAATTGTTTTTCTTATTTGAAAGAGTATTTTCTGTTGATCATTGGGGGGGAAAAAGAAGACAATTAAATCCATTTTAATCCCACTTTGTAACAACAAAATGTAGAAAAAGTCAAAGGGTGTGAATACTTTCTGAAGGTTCTATTTAATTCCATGTGTGGGCCTACCTCTCGTCCAGCTCTTGCAGCCAGCTCTTGACGGTGTGTGCATTGGTCTCCCTTGTCAGCCTCTGTAGCGGGAAGAAAGTCTGCTGAAACATCCTCAGCAGGTACTCCTAAAGTCCAGCGGCACACAGTTCTTGGACACCAGCTCGTTGATGCATGTCATGGCCAGCACATGTTCCGCCTGATTTACAGCCCACATTCTCACCACTTTATCCTGAGGTGGGAGAGGGAGGGGGGGGGGTGGCAGCCGTAACACTGTGCTTATCCCAAATCGTCTCCAGGATACCTGCAGGGTAGAAATGTAGAGAAGTGGTATTATGGATGTGTGCATATCACACCACTAGAACCCACAGAACAGAGAGAGCGATGGGAGGGAGAGAAAGAGGGGGGTTGGTAAAGATCACAGGTGGTTGGTGGCAACCTAATTGGGGAAAACGGGCTCATGGTAATGACTGGAGCAGAATGTTATCAAATGTATTTTATTTCACCTTTATTTAACCAGGTAGGCAAGTTGAGAACAAGTTCTCATTTACAATTGCGACCTGGCCAAGATAAAGCAAAGCAGTTCGACACATACAACAACACAGAGTTACACATGGAGTAAAACAAACATACAGTCTATAATACAATAAAAAAATAAGTCTATATACAATGTGAGCAAGTGAGGTGAGATAAGGGAGGTAAAGGCGAAAAAAGGCCATGGTGGTGAAGTAAATACAATATAGCAAGTAAAACACTGGAATGATTGATTTGCAGTGGAATAATGTGCAAGGTAGAGATATAAATAATGGGGTGCAAAGGACCAAAATAAATAAATACAGTAGGGAAAGAGGTAGTTGTTTGGGCTAAATTATAGATGGGCTATGTACAGGTGCAGTAATCTGTGAGCTGCTCTGACAGCTGGTGCTTAAAGCTAGTGAGGGAGATGTGTTTCCAGTTTCAGAGATTTTTGGAGTTCGTTCCTGTCATTGGCAGCAGAGAACTGGAAGGAGAGGCGGCCAAAGAAAGAATTGGTTTTGGGGGTGACCAGAGAGATATACCTGCTGGAGAGCGTGCTACAGGTGGGTGATGCTATGGTGACCAGCGAGCTGAGATAAAGGGGGTCTTGTAGATGACCTGGAGCCAGTGTGTTTGGGGACGAGTATGAAGCCAGCCAACAAGAGCGTACAGGTATATGGGGCTTTGGTGACAAAACGGATGGCACTGTGATAGACTGCATCGGATTTATTGAGTAGGTATTGGAGGCTATTTTGTAAATGACATCGCCGAAGTTGAGGATTGGTAGGATGGTCAGTTTTACAAGGGTATGTTTGGCAGCATGAGTGAATGATGCTTTTTTGCGAAATAGGAAGCCAATTCTAGATTTAACTTTGGATTGGAGATGTTTGATGTGAGTCTGTAAGGAGAGTTTACAGTCTAACCAGGCGTAAATACATTATTTAAAAGGTAAAAATTTTGAAAATAGTAAAAATTAAAATAAAGAAAAACTCTGGAATGAGTCCAAACTTTTGAATGGTACTGTATACAGTTGAAGTCGGAAGCTTACATACACCTCAGCCAAATACATTTAAACTCACCACTTTATTTTAAGAAATAGATATGTCAGAATAATAGTAAAGAGAGTGATTTATTTCAGCTTTTATTTCTTTCATTACATTCCCAGTAGGTCAGAAGTTTACATACACTCAATTAGTATTTGGTAGCAATTGCCTTTAAATTGTTAAACTTCCACAATTTCCCACAATAAGTTGGGTGAATTTTGACCCATTCCCCCTGACAGAGCTGGTGTAATTGAGTCAGGTTTGTAGGCCTCCATGCTCGCACACACTTTTTCAGTTCTGCCCACACATCTTCTATGGGATTGAGGTCAGGGCTTTGTGATGGTCACTCCAATACATTGACTTTGTTGTACTTAATCAATTTTGCCACACCTTTGGAAGTATGCTTGGGGTCATTGTCCATTTGGAAGACACATTTGCAACCAAGCTTTAACTTCCTGACTGATGTCTTGAGATGTTGCTTCAAAATATCCAGATAATTTTCATACCTCATGATGCCATCTATTATGTGAAGTGCACCAGTCCCTCCTGCAGCAAAGCAACCCCACAACATGATACTGCCTCCCCGTGCTTCACGGTTGGGATGGTGTTCTTCGGCTTGCAAACCTCCCCCTTTTCCCTCCAAACATAACGATGGTCATTACGGCCAAACAGTTCTATTTTTGTTTCATCAGACCACAGGACATTTTTCCAAAAAGTACGATCGTTGTCCCCATGTGCAGTTGCAAACCGTAGTCTGGCTTTTTTATGGAGGTTTTGGAGCAGTGGCTTCTTCCTTGCCCCGCAAACTTCCAGGTTATATCGATATAGGACTCGTTTTACTGTGGATATAGATACTTTTGTACCGGTTTCCTCCAGCATCTTCACAAGGTCGTTTGCTGTTGTTCTGGGATTGATTTTCACTTTTACGTTCATCTCTAGGAGACAGAATGCGTCTTCTTCCTGAGCGGTATGACGGCTGCGTGGTCCCATGGTGTTTATACTTGCATACTATTGTTTGTACAGATGAACGTGGTACCTTCAGGCATTTGGAAATTGCTCCCAAAGATGAACCAGGCTTGTGGAGGTCTACAATTTATTTTCTGGGGTCTTGGCTGATTTCCTTTGATTTTGCCATGATGTTAAGCAAAGAGGCACTGAGTTTGAAGGTAGGCCTTGAAATACATCCACAGGTACACCTCCAATTGACTAGAATGATGGCAATTAGCCTATCAGAAGCTTCTAAAGCCATGGCATAATTTTCTGGAATTTTCCAAGCTGTTTAAAGGCACAGTCAGTCAACTTAGTGTATGTAAACTTCTGACCCACTGGAATTGTGATTAATTGAAACATCTGTAAACAATTATTGGAAAAATTACTTGTCATGCACAAAGTAGATGTCATAACCAACTTGCCAAAACTATAGTTTGTTAACAAGAAACATGTGGAGTGCTTGAAAAATAAGTTTTAATGACTCCAACCTAAGTGTATGTAAATGTCCGACTTCAACTGTATCTAAAATGTAAGTAGAAAGTAGAAAGACATTTGAAAAAAGAGTAGCAAGGCTATATACCTGTTAGTCAGGCTTACTGAGGTAGTATGTACATTGCCTTGCGAAAGTATTCGGCCCCCTTGAACTTTGCGACCTTTTGCCACATTTCAGGCTTCAAACATAAAGATATAAAACTGTATTTTTTTGTGAAGAATCAACAACAAGTGGGACACAATCATGAAGTGGAACGACATTTATTGGATATTTCAAACTTTTTTAACAAATCAAAAACTGAAAAATTGGGCGTGTAAAATTATTCAGCCCCTTTACTTTCAGTGCAGCAAACTCTCTCCAGAAGTTCAGTGAGGATCTCTGAATGATCCAATGTTGACCTAAATGACTAATGATGATAAATACAATCCACCTGTGTGTAATCAAGTCTCCGTATAAATGCACCTGCACTGTGATAGTCTCAGAGGTCCGTTAAAAGCGCAGAGAGCATCATGAAGAACAAGGAACACACCAGGCAGGTCCGAGATACTGTTGTGAGAAGTTTAAAGCCGGATTTGGATACAAAAAGATTTCCCAAGCTTTAAACCTCCCAAGGAGCACTGTGCAAGCGATAATATTGAAATGGAGTATCAGACCACTGCAAATCTACCAAGACCTGGCCGTCCCTCTAAACTTTCAGCTCATACAAGGAGAAGACTGATCAGAGATGCAGCCAAGAGGCCCATGATCACTCTGGATGAACTGCAGAGATCTACAGCTGAGGTGGGAGACTCTGTCCATAGGACAACAATCAGTCGTATATTGCACAAATCTGGCCTTTATGGAAGAGTGGCAAGAAGAAAGCCATTTCTTAAAGACATCCATAAAAAGTGTCGTTTAAAGTTTGCCACAAGCCACCTGGGAGACACACCAAACATGTGGAAGAAGGTGCTCTGGTCAGATGAAACCAAAATGGAACTTTTTGGCAACAATGCAAAACGTTATGTTTGGCGTAAAAGCAACACAGCTGAACACACCATCCCCACTGTCAAACATGGTGGTGGCAGCATCATGGTTTGGGCCTGCTTTTCTTCAGCAGGGACAGGGAAGATGGTTAAAATTGATGGGAAGATGGATGGAGCCAAATACAGGACCATTCTGGAAGAAAACCTGATGAAGTCTGCAAAAGACCTGAGACTGGGACGGAGATTTGTCTTCCAACAAGACAATGATCCAAAACATAAAGCAAAATCTACAATGGAATGTTTCAAAAATAAACATATCAAGGTGTTAGAATGGCCAAGTCAAAGTCCAGACCTGAATCCAATCGAGAATCTGTGGAAAGAACTGAAAACTGCTGTTCACAAATGCTCTCCATCCAACCTCACTGAGCTTGAGCTGTTTTGCAAGGAGGAATGGAAAAAAATGTCAGTCTCTCGATGTGCAAAACTGATAGAGACATACCCCAAGCGACTTACGCAGCAATAGGTGGCGCTACAAAGTATTAACTTAAGGGGGCTGAATAATTTTGCACGCCCAATTTTTCAGTTTTTGATTTGTTAAAAAAGTTTGAAATATCCAATAAATGTCGTTCCACTTCATGATTGTGTCCCACTTGTTGTTGATTCTTCACAAAAAAATACAGTTTTATATCTTTATGTTTGAAGGCTGAAATGTGGCAAAAGGTCGCAAAGTTCAAGGGGGCCGAATACTTTCGCAAAGCACTGTACATGTAAGTACATAAAGTGAATGTGCATTTATGGTGAACAGAGAGTAGCAGAAGCGTAAAAAGAGGGATTGGCGGGTGGTGGGACACAGTGCAGATAGCCCGGTTAGCCAATGTGCGGGAGCACTGGTTGGTCGGGCCAATTTAGGTAGTATGTACATGAATGTATAGTTAAAGTGACTAAGCATATAAGATAAACAGAGAGTAGCAGCAGCGTAAAATAAGGTTTGAGGGGGGGCACACAATGCAAATAGTCCGGGTAACCATCTGACACCGCCTGGTGTAGAGGTCCTAGATGGCAGGCAGCTTTGCCCCAGTGATGGACTGGGCCGTACGCACTACCCTCTGAAGTGCCTTGCGGTCGGAGGCCGAGCAATTGCCGTACCAGGCAGGTCAGGATGCTCTCGATGTTGCAGCTGTATAATTATCCTTTTGAGGATCTCAGGACCTATGCCAAATCTTTTTAGTTTCCTGAAGGGGAATAGGCTTTGTCGTGCCCTATTCACAACTGTCTTGGTGTGCTTGGACCAATCTAGTTTTTTGTTGATGTGGACACCAAGGAATTTGAAGTTCTCAACCTGCTCCGCTACAGCCCCGTCAATAAGAATGGGGACGTGCTCGGTGCTCCTTTTCCTGTAGTCCACAATCATCTCCTTAGTCTTGGTTATGTTGAGGGATAGGTTGTTATTCTGGCATCACCCGGCCAGGTCTCTGACCTCATCCCTATAGGCTGTCTCATCGTTGTCGGTGATCAGGCCTACCACTGTTGTGTCGTCAGCAAACTTAATGATGGTGTTGGAGTCGTGCCTGGCCATGCAGTTGTGGGTGAACAGGGAGTACAGGAGGGGACTGAGCACACACCCTTAGAGAGCTCCAGTGTTGAGGATCAGCGTGGCAGATGTGTTGCTACCTACCCTCACCACCTAGGGGCGCCCTGTCAGGAAGTCCAGGATCCAGTTGCAGAGGGAGGTGTTTAGTCCCAGGATCCTTAGCTTGGTGATGAGCTTTGAGGGCACTATGGTGTTGAACGCTGAGCTGTAGTCAATGAACAGCATTCTCACATAGGTGTTCCTTTTGTCCAGGTGGGAAAGGGCAGTGTGGAGTGCAATAGAGATTGCGTCATCTGTGGATCTGTTTGGGCGGTATGCAGATTGGAGTGGGTCCAGGGTTTCTGGGATAATGGTGTTGATGTGAGCCATTACCAGCCTTTCAAAGCACTTCATGGCTACGGACGTGAGTGCTACGGGTCTGTAGTCATTTAGGCAGTAGTAGTCATTTTGCCCTTGTGTTTTTGGGCACAGGGACTATGGTGGTCTGCTTGAAGCATGTTGGTATTATAGACACAATCAGGAAAATGTCAGTAAAGACACCTGCCAGTTGGTCAGCACATGCCCGGAGCACACGTCCTGGTAATCCGTCTGGCCCCGCATCCGTGTGTATGTTGACCTGTTTAAAGGTCTTACTCACGTCGGCTATCACACAGTCGTCCGGAACAGCTGATGCTCTCATGCATGCCTCAGTGTTGCTTGCCTCGAAGCAAGCATAGAAGTGATTTAGCTTGTCTGGTAGGCTCGTGTTACTGGGCAGCTCTTGGCTGTGCTTCCCTTTGTAGTCTGTAATAGTTTGCAAGCCCTGCCACATTCGACGAGCGTCGGAGCCGGTGTAGTATGATTCAATCTTGGCCCTGTATTGACGCTTTGCCTGTTTGATGGTTCGTTGCAGGGCATAGCTGGATTTCTTGTAAGCTTCCGGGTTAGAGTCCCGCACCTTGAAAGCGGCAGCTCTACCCTTTAGCTCAGTGCGAATGTTGCCTGTAATCCATGGCTTCTGGTTGGGGTATGTACGTAAAGTCACTGTGGGGACGATGTCCTCAATGCACTCGTGATGAATCTCCCATTCATCATGAGTCAATGTAAACACACCATTATTTGGAGTGGTATTTTTTAAATTTTTAATAAGTCTGAGACTACTGCCTCTTTTACATATGAGCCCTGCATAAATACATCAAACACATGCAAAATTACAAAACATATTAAGGAAAATACACATTTATAGCAACAGAGGTGCCTGAACCCTCCAAATTCCTGAACCCTTCAGGGCTAGCCTAGTAGTTAGCGTTGGGCTAGTAACTGAAAGGTTGCAAGTTTGAATCCCCGAGCTGACAAGGTACAAATCTGTCTTTCTGCCCCTGAACAAGACAGTTAACCCACTGTTCCTAGGCCGTCATTGAAAATAAGAATTTGTTCTTAACCGACTTGCCTAGTTAAACAAAAATATGCCGAAACCTCCAAAATGTGCCTCATCTGACAAAACCAATTTCAGTGTATCCTCGCTTATTTCGACGTCAACATCTCCAGTTACACGCTGTTCATCTGATTCAGTTTTCATAAAGCTTATGATTTCCTCATCTGATAAACCTCTACCACAACTTTCTGTCTCTAAGTGGAAGTATTAATTCCCAATATCTTGGGTGTCTGAGATTTGATTGAGCTGCACGTACGCACACTACATGTTAATGTTTTTAAAGGCATGTCATTTGTAAAGTCTATTGTCTGTGTAGCGTGGTTCGTTCTGCGTTGTGTAATTTAATGAGGACACTGCCACAACTGGAGGTCTGCTTGTTGGATTTTTATTTGCCCTGCGCACGAAGAGACAACGCACAAAATGTTAGCTCTTGGCGCAGTCACAGCTCTCGGGCACCACGATTTTAGATTGAAAAATTGCAGAGCCAAGGACAACATACCTCGATAGCTGAAGGTCAGGCAAGAGAGAACAATATAGGGGGACGGGGGTACAGAAATGCTGGCAGTCTGAGGGTCTTCTCTGAGCAGTTGACATTCCCTCTTTTAAACACTCCACGGGCAATAGGTTTTGAACCATAGCCTCATTTACATTCTCTGTTTGAACTATTTTGTTTAATTTCACCTTGTTGTCACTAGCAATGCATGTATACAGTAAATGTGTCACAGTCCCCTTTAAGACTAAATCCATTTAGCAATTGCTGTACATGAACTCGACATGATTGTGAATCCACATCCTTTTGACTATCTGTAAATAGGCCAACACAATGAAAGTGATACCAATTTGCACAGACGTCACATGCTAGAATTGCTCGTTTACTGTTATTTGGTGACTTACAGAACCACAACACTGTTTTGGGTTTATTTTGCTGTGTGACCCATTCCTCACCGTATTTATGTGTCACTGCATTTTTCCTTCCCACTCTGTGTTTGATTGGTGTTTTTGTGTCAATTAGTATGTGCTGTCACCCTTATCTCCTGTGTCATTAAATATGGTTGACAGGCTTAAAGGGTTGGTCAACTCAATTTGTTCCTCAATCTAATTAACAGATTAAATTGGTGTGATTGTTCCTCCAAAGAGCAGTTCCTCCATAGAGTATAACAGATCAAACTTAAACAATGTACACATCTGATATTTTGTCTTGGGAATTCAGTCTTCTGTACATGCACAATAGACTTTAAAAGCTATAACAATTTTTGAAAGAATATAGCAGATGCTTTTATACAGAGCGGTTTACAGTAGTGAGTGCATACATTTTCATACTGGTCCCCCATGGGAATCAAACCTACAACCTTGGCATTGCAAGGACCATGCTCTACCAACTGAGCCACACAAGAACTACAAACATTTGGTATTTAATGAAGACAAGACCTCTTTTCACCATTCAGACTTTGATTTAATCTTAGATTTCAGCAAATAAATAATGCCTTCATGACAAAATATAATGCAAATAATACCTTTACAATGCAAAAGAGTCCCCTGGACCCCCATATTGGCACAATGAATTAAAGTAGATTTACTGTTCAGACAATAAACTGGTAAGAAATTCAAAAAACATATCAGTTAAATACTGCATCACAGCAAGCAGCCAAGTTAGCTTATTTTCTTCAACATTGTGCATATACAACAACTTCAAATTTGCACTGATAACAATGATAATCGTTGATAATCATAATAATATGATTCAGCAGAAGCGGTAAAATATACAATCATTGCGTGCTATAAGCGTGACAACAATTCAGGTCCTCACCTTTTTCTCAATGTCATTCAACATCAAGTGGAAATACACTTCAAAAATGGCAAAGAACAATATGAAACGCTGGCTTTGTAATTTTACATTTTACTATGGCAACGAGAGTTGAAACATGAAGATACATTAAGCAATGTCATATTTTGCCACTGAATTTTCTGTATATATGAGCCTCAATATTCCACCAAATATGTACATTCAATGTGTGTATGCATCTCGCTCGCTCGCTCTCTCTCTCTCTTTCTCGCTCTCTCTCTCTCTCTCTCTCTCTCTCTCTCTCTCTCTCTCTCTCTCTCTCTCTCTCTCTCTCTCTCTCTCTCTCGGTGTGTCTGTGTGTGTATACTGTGTGCAACTGAGCATGAGAGAGAGTGTGTCTGCTTTCCTGTCTTTCCCTTTTCATTATTTACCTCATAAATATATCTCGGCACTCCCTCTTTCTCCCTCTCTGGCTCTCCCTCTTTATGTCTCTCCCTCTTTATGTCTCTCCTTCCAAATTATCCACCACTTAACCTCTGTAAGGCACCAATCCTAATTTTAGACAAAAAGTTGGACTGTGGAAAACAGCACACCACTGGGAGACAGTCATCGCTGCACACTATGAACAGATGAAGACAAGGGCCTAGATTCAATCTGGGCCATGAAAAATCCACGTTAAAGTGCGATTGACATTTAAAGGAAATTTCTAATTGAACCGACATATGCAGCATTTACCGTGAATGCCGTCTCCACTAGCGCTGGAACATTGCCTTTAAAATGTGCTTAGCTGCTTAAACACGATCGGATTGAATCTGGCCCAAGGAGACGCAAACCTACAATCACTGACAGAAAGAGCGACTGG
Organism: Oncorhynchus mykiss; assembly: GCF_057628025.1. Lineage (NCBI taxonomy): Eukaryota > Metazoa > Chordata > Actinopteri > Salmoniformes > Salmonidae > Oncorhynchus > Oncorhynchus mykiss. The sequence continues at coordinate 47,539,652 of NC_143025.1, forward strand.
GAAATTAGAGACACACACAAAAGAAAAGTGAGGTGTAAAGACACAAACTCAAAGATAAAGAGAGAGAATGAAAGAGAGAGGCAGGGAAGAGGAAATAGCGAGATGGGAGATGAGGGGAGTGAAAGAAGTCATCTGAAAGAAAAAGAAAGTTGTTCCTCTTCCTCCAGATCTCTCTATCTGTGGGTTTTACTTCTTCTCAAGACGTTTCTTCTTCAAATGGACACCTCATACTCCCGTGTGTCCTAGGAACCAGGTAGCAATACAACAGACCCAAATAACAATTAATTTGAAGAAGAAAATAGTTGGTTTTAAATGCTACAGCAAAATATCCTCAGCAGTTTAGGACATGCAACCTCCAGGATTCATAAACAATGGACTAGACTATTCACTTCTTGCTAACCTACAGTCAATAGCATTTCAACTTCCAGACAAATAAAAAGTAAAGTTACAGAGAATATTTTCCTAAATACTAGCCAAAAGGTGAAAAGTTGAAAAAATAATTGTCAATTTATTAAAGTTGATACAATATACCTGTACATGAGCTCTACATTAAACTCTAGCTTAGTGACATAGATAGAACAATTTTACTTGGTGGTTTAGTTATACCAATAACCTGGGTTTGATTCCCAGTTGGTTACACAGACAGGGCTATCCATGATAAAAAATAATGACAGGCTAATGCAGGTTTTCAAGTTAATTTGGATGGGGGGATTTTTAGCCTATCAGTTTAATCGAGTTGTAGACAATAGAACATCACACATTAGAGTGTTTGAACGTGTCATGCGGCTGCATGACTTGTCGGGTATAAAGTTGGGTGTGGTTTTGTTGCATCCAATGGCAGAGTCTGTGTTAGGGCAATGCAACCACTTGTGGATTTGACAGCTCTAACGGAGTTCCACCTCAGAGACTTCCAAAACAACCGCTATGCTGGCTAGCGCGGATCTGATAGAATCTAGCCCCAAAGTGAGAGCGCTTGAGCAATACTTACACATTAGGCAAAAATAGAGAAAATACTCACCCCTGCCTCGTATAGAGGGTTGTTGAAGTCAGACTCCACAGTAATTGGGCTGTATGAGTGGGTGTGAGAGAGAGACTTCCAGAAAAGTGGCTTCCACTGCAGTCTACATACACTGAGGGAGAGGGAAATAAATGTTAAAGGGAGAGAATAAAGCATACAGTCAACTTCTGATATCTGATCTATACAATGGCTCAGTACCATGCCAATATTTGCTGAAAGTAAGAAGAATGCATTTTAATTGTGACTGCTGAACGTACTTTGTGTAATACATGTAGATTCCACCAATCAGAAGGATGACCAGGATGATTGGCAGGATGATTGCCAAGGCAATGTTCTCACTTAGCATCTGGTGGGAGGGCTCCAATGACTGGGATACTAGGGAAATAATCAAAAATAATAAATGAAAGAAGAAGTTAAATCAAGACGATTAAAGGGGAATTCCACCAAATTTCAACCTCATTTTCATTATTTCCAGCACTATCCCACTGAGCACACCACATAATTTTAACGTGGGCAATGGGGTAATTTTTGGTTGAGACATTGATCAATAAGATTACAACCTATATTCACCCACTCAAAAAGACAGCCAAAAGTTTGTAGAATTCCCAATGTGTTCCCATGATTGAGCCGGAATCTGGAGCATTTATCATGAAGCTGATCTCCATGAACGCAGGAACATTAACCTTAAAATCCACATTTTCCACAACCCGTGATCAGATTGAATCCCTGCATTATTCTTCAACGATGATTTTTGGTTGAGATGGAGACGTGAATCCAACATAACAAGTATTAACTTGTTGGTAAACTGGATTAAAAAATATCTCATAGTGGAGATAAAGTGAAGATATGACATTGTTTCAAAAGTACAAATTCATCATACAAGGTTTGTCTATGTTGAAAATTGGTTACCATGACGTTTCAATGTTCTGTAGTTAGAGATAAGAAGAAATGTCATGACATCATCAAGTTGCATTAAAAGCTTAAAAAAAGTAAAAACAAAATACAAATAAAAAACCTACTATGAGTTTCTAGCCAGGGGGAGGCATTTTCCTTCTCCCTGTGTCACTATGAATGTCACCATAGAGAATGAATATGAGGTTGAAAAGTGTCGAAATTCCCCTAAAGAAGATGTAGAGTGAGACAAAAAATCACCTTCTAATTTATGATCATCCAACAGCTCCTCGTATGCCACTGATAGATAGAGAAATGCAGATTATTATTATTATAAGATCATCATTCCTCATTCACTCTTTACAATATGTTCAAGTGTTTCAATTCTCATGCAGAATTTCTGGAAACCCCTCTAACCCCTCATCCTCATTTCCAGCAGTCCAATGTAGATTGTCACCTTTGCAGAAGGGTGGTGGACTGTTCCATTGAGATGGGTGGCCCGGGACACAGTTGATGATAACCTCCCCAATGAGTTCATAGCCCTCATAGCAGAAAAAACGTAGCGTCTCTCCTGCCTGGTAGCTATGCTTGTACAATGTCTGGTAACCATTGTCTGGCACACCTGGGTTTGGGCATGGGTCATACTTCACTGTTTTGGGAAAGGAAATAAAGATGGAGAGAGAGAGAGAGAGAAAGAGCAATGCCTTCAGAAAGTATTAACAGCCCCTTTTTCCACATTTTGTTGTATAATTAAAGATGGATTAAACTGAGATTATTTTTCCCTGGCCTACTCACAATACCGGATAATGTGAAAGTAGAATTATATTTTTTCGAAATGTTTGCAAATGAATTACAAATGAAAAGCTAAAATGTATTGAGTCAATAAGTATTCAACCCCTTTGTTATGGGAAGCCTATATAAATTCAGGAGTAAAAATGTGCTTAACAAGTCACATAAATTGCATGGACTCACTCTGTGTGCAATAAACGTTTTTAACATGATTTTTTCAATGACTACCTTGTATCTGTGGGGTACAGAGACAACTACCTGTAAGGTCACTCAAGCGAGCAGTGATTTTCAAACACAGATTGAACCACAAAGATATATTGGTAGATGGGTAAAAAATGTAAAAGCAGACATTGAATATTACTTTGAGCAAGGTTAAGTTATAAATTACACTTTGGATGGTGTATCAATACACCTAGTCACTACAAAGATACAGGCGTCCTTCCTAACTCACTTGTTGGAGAGGAAGGAAACCGCTCAGAAATTTCACCATGAGGCCGAAGGTGACTTTAAAACAGACACTGGGAGATTAATTCACATTTCAGCAGGACAGGATAACCTAAAACACAAGGCCAAATCTACACTGGAATTGATTACCAAGACAGTGAATGTTCCTGAGTGGCCGAGTTAAATCTGCTTGAAAATCTATGGCAAGACCTGAAAATAGTTGTCTAGTATTGATCAACAACCAATTTGACTGAGCTTGAAGAATTTTGAAAATAATAAATGGGCAAATGTTGCACAGCCAAGGTGTGGGAAGCTTTTAGAAACTCACCCAGAAAGACTCAGCTGTAATCACTGCCAAAGCTGATTCAACTCAGGGGGTTGAATATTTATCTAATCCAGATACAATATATTAGTGTTTTATTTTTCATATATATATATATTTTACAAATGTTAGAATTTTTCTTCCATTTTGACATTACAGTATTATGTGTTGGTCATTGACAAAAAAAGACAATTACATCTATTTTAATCCACCTTGTAAAAGTCAAGGGGTGTGAATACTTTCTGAAGGCACTGTATAATCCCATAGGATTACAGTTTGACATCCATCTCAACACACACAGACAAATACCCAGGGGAGTGACTCACAGACACATTTGGGGCTGCGGTCACTCCACTTGGGGGTGCCTGTATCCCGTCCATGGCAGGAGATCTGACCAGGGCCCTCCAGCTGGTAACCCTGGTTACAGGAGAAGCGCACCACTGTTCCAACAGCAAATCCAGACTCTGGGCGTACCGAACGTGCTCCGTTCACCACCTCCCCCGGATCAGGACACTGCTGGACTGCGAACGATAAGGGTATACAAGACATGATCTAATATTTGTATATATTGTTTTATCTACCCTGGTACTACAGATGAAACAGAGCTAAATGAGTGAACTCCGGCACACTTATTTTCTGATATGTAGATGATTGTCCATTGTCCCAGAATAAACGCAAACAGAAAACTAATGCATTATAATATACACTGAGTATAAAAAACATTAGGAACACCTGCTCTTTCCATGACCAGTCATGATCCCTTACTGATGTCACCAGTTAAAACAATTGAGACATGGATTGTGTATGTGTGCCATATGTGCAAGACAAAAGATTTAAGTGCCTTTGAACGGGGTATCAACTAGACGCACCGGTTTGAGTGTATCAAGAACTTTGACGCTGCTTGGAATAATTGTCCTCCACCCAAAGGACATCCAGCCAACTTGACACAACTGTGGGAAGCACAGGAGGTTGGTGGCACCTTAATTGGGGAGGGCGGACTTGTGGTAACGGCTGAAGCGGAATGAGTGTAATGGTATCAAATACATCAAACACATGGTTTTCATGTGTTTGACGTTATTCCATTTGCTCCATTCCAGACATTATTATGAGCCGTCCTCCCCTCCACAGCCTCCTGTGGTGGGAAGCATTGGGGCCAACATGGGCCAGCATCCCTGTGGAACGCTTTCGACACCTTGTAGAGTCCATGCCCCGACGAACTGATGCTGTTCTGAGGGCCAAAAGGGGTGCAACTCAATATTAGGAAGGTGTTCCTAATGTTTTGTACACTCAGTGTATGTACATACAGTATATGAGGGGGAAAATATATATATTTACATATACTCTATTTCCAGAATATATTTATGAAATATATAGCTTGAGCAAATCATAACATAAAAAAGAATATGTTAATTAAATATATTTTGGTGACACATGTATCATGCTGAATTGTAATGTTGAGTCTATTGTCCTCTGGTACCTTGGCATTACGTTCCCAAAGTGGGGTTTGCATGCAAAAGTTGAAAATAAATTCTGCAGCTATTGAGGCAACCTGCCACTTATGAACCATAGTACGATTAGCTTTGCTTATTTTGAAAAGAGACACATGAAACTCCTGTTGTGACTTTACTTCTATTAATCTGATGACTGTTATTTATTTCATCCACTGACTATGTTTAATTGTTACTCGATTAAATTAATCATGTAACAACTAACTCATTAGGAATTTGGGGCACCACAGAAGAGGTTGTTTAAAGAGTTACCATTTCCAGAATTAAACTCTATAAGATATATATCTATTACATCGATAAACAGTAATCTTATTAATCATTACCTCTTATCATATCATCATTCTGAACAGTCGTAACCTTGGATCTGCAAAAAACCCAACCTTACTCATGAGCCCTCTCCTGTACTCCCTTTTCACCCACGACTGCGTGGCCATGCACGCCTCCAACTCAATCATCAAGTTTGCGGACGACACTACAGTGGTAGGCTTGATTACCAACAACGACGAGACGGCCTACAGGGAGGAAGTGAGGGCCCTGGTGTATAGTAGTTGTGGAATTGTTAGGTTAGATTACTCGCTGGTTATTACTGCATTGTCGGAACTAGAAGCACAAGCATTTCGCTACACTCGCATTAACATCTGCTAACCATGTGTATGTGACAAATATGTTTTATTTGATTTTGATTCAGTACTACACAAATTGGTTTAATTATTTATTTACTAGCTAACTAAATAATAACACAGAATAAACATACACACTTACTACATGAGACAATATTTGATTTTTACGCAACGACATGGAGAGAGACAGAGAGAGAGAGAGAGAGAGAGAGAGAGAGAGAGAGAGGGAGGGAGGGAAAAGACACTTATCGTTGATAGATTTCAGAATTATTCTCACAGTAACGTTAATCATATAGTTTGCACACAAACCGCCGCCTGTTTGGAATAAGAAATCATGAATGTATTTACGTGTGAGTGCCTTTGTTTGGTCAGAACCAGTCTCCTTAGGAAGGTTGTTGGCCTTTCAGCGGTAAGCTGTATGGCTCTGATTGTCCGATAGGGGTCTCCCCTTTCCCGTCTTCTACTGTTGTTCACCCTCGAAGATAACTAGCCAGCCATGTCGATGGTTCCCATTGGTGATGAGCGTAGTAGGAGAGTCTCACTTATATTAGCTTTTCTAGGTATCTGATTCCACACAGTTGTCTCAGTGATTGTCTGAGAGGTGAGCTTCTGTCCTCATCTTCCTCGTGTAGGGTATTCAGGATTCGGACGATGATGGACATGAGCTGCAGCTCGCCGTCTCTCTGGTCTAAAGGAAGGTGAATTTATTTATTCAGCTCGTGTTGACGTTCAAAGTTCCAACCATTTCAGCTCCCGCCTCAGGTCTAATGTTAATTTCATTGGCAATGCTTTTTATGCACTCTGGTCAAAAGGGGATTGTTCCGTCAGTCTGACACGTTCTCCGACCTCACTCGGGGTGTGGCTACTTACTTATGCACAGTTAATAGGATAAAAATTCAGTTACACCTCCTAAACCACAATCATATCTTAATTAACAAAAATGCACTCATCATTTTTCATATTGTATGCACAACGCATTGGATGGAAACTTGACAGATATACTTTCCAAGTTACGTTATTTCGTCCATCCAGTTTATAGTGACATACCAAAAGAAAAGCAATATTACATTTGTTTTCCATTGCTCCCCACTGACCATTACCCACATTCTTATGTTAGAATTATTGTTCCATTATTCATGTTTGACCATGTTAGAGTTTTGGTGGGAAAAGTCAATGAAACAAAGGCACATTCCTATGTACAATTGAAGATAAAGGGGAGAGAGTCTTCTTTTACCCAATTTATAACAGGGTGCGGAGGTGTCAAAACTCTCACACCAGTTCCCTCCTCCCTCTGCGGGTGAGAGGAGGTCTGGTTATTGTCAACCATTGCCAAGTTGATCTGACCCATTGTGATCCTCACAGGACAGTCATGGCACTCTTGAGCTGTCAATCACAATTTTAAATGTTCCCGAGGCTCGCCCCCAGTCCACCTCCAAATAACATAGCACCTGTTACAGTTTAGAATTTTCTTCAGCTGCATGAGAAGATCAGCTGTCAGCACAAAAATCTTTCTCATGGATAATGCCATTTTATTTATCATAACATTGATTTAAAATACACTACATGAAAGAAAGTATGTGGACACCTGCTCATCGAACATCTCATTCCAAAATCATGGGCATTAATATGGATTTGGTCTCCCCTTTGCTGCTATAACAGCCTCCACTCTTCTGGGAAGGCTTTCCACTAGATACTGGAACATTGCTGAGGGACTTGCTTCCATTCAACCACAAGAGGATTAGTGAGGTCGGGCAGTGATGTTGGCCGATTAGGCCTGGCTCACAGTCTGCGTTCTCATTCATCCCAAAGGTGTTCGATGGGGTTGAGGTCAGGGCTCTGTGTTGGCCAGTCAAGTTCTTCCAAAGTTGGCATCTTATGACGGTGCCATGTTGAAAGTCACGGAGTTCTTCAGTAAGGCCATTCTACTGCCAATGTTTGTGTATGGAGATAGCATGGCAGTGTGCTCGATTTCATACACCTGTCAGCAATGGGTATGGCTGAAATAGCCGAATCCTCTAATTTGAATCGATGTCCACATACTTTTGTATATAGACTGTATATTTTCTGACTGTATATTGACTGACTTTCAGAAAGCTGCCCACTCAAGAAAACGCTTCGAACTGTAACCAGTGCCTGCAACCTGGTTCAGGTTACTGGTCAACTTATCAGGGCATTTACAAACAGTACAGGAATGACATCAAATCAAATTTTATTGGTCACATACACATGGTTAGCAGATGTTAATGCGAGTGTATCGAAATGCTTGTACATCTAGTTCCGACAGTGCAGTAATATCTAACAAGTAATCTAACCATTCCACAACAACTACCTAATACACTCAAATCTAAAGGGATGGAATAAGAATACAGTGGAGCAAAAAAGTATTTAGTCAGCCACCAATTGTGCAAGTTCTCCCACTTAAAAAGATAAGAGAGGCCTGTAATTTTCATCATAGGTACACTTCAACTATGACAGACAAAATTAGAAAAAAAATCCAGAAAATCACATTGTAGGATTTTTAATGAATTTATTTGCAAATTATGGTGGGACATAAGTATTTGGTCACCTACAAACAAGCAAGATTTCTGGCTCTCACTTCTTTAAGAGGCTCCTCTGTCCTCCACTCGTTACCTGTATTAATGGCACCTGTTTGAACTTGTTATCAATATAAAAGACACCTGTCCACACACTCCAAACTCCACTATGGCCATGACCAAAGAGCTGTCAAAGGACACCAGAAACAAAATTGTAGACCTGCACCAGGCTGGGAAGACTGAATCTGCAATAGGTAAGCAGCTTGGTTTGAAGAAATCAACTGTGGGAGCAATTATTAGGAAATGGAAGACATACAAGACCACTGATAATCTACCTCGATCTGGGGCTCCACGCAAGATCTCACCCCGTGGGGTCAAAATGATCACAAGAACGGTGAGCAAAAATCCCAGAACCACACGGGGGGACCTAGTGAAGGACCTGCAGAGAGCTGGGACCAAAGTAACAAAGCCTACCATCAGTAACACACTACGCCGGCAGGGACTCATATCCTGCATATATTGTTCATCATCATCATCATGTATTGATCACATCTTTGCTAATGGTGCAGAAATTTGCAGTATCCAAATCCATCGGATGTCGTGATCACAATTGAGTAGCCATATCTAAGAAAACCAAAGTTTCAAAGGCTGGGCTTAATACAGTGTATAAGAGCTCATACAATACGTTTTGTAGTGATTCCTATGTTGATGATGTAATGAATATTTGCTGGTCTGTGGTGGGTAATGAGGACGAATCAGACGCTGCATTTGAAACATTTATGAAATTGCTTATTCCAGTTACTAACAAGCATGCACCCATTAAGAAAACGGACTGTGAAAACTGTTAAATCCCCTTGGATTGATGAGGAATTGAAAAATGGTTGAGATGGTTGAGATGGATGAGGCAAAAGGTATGGCAAGTAAGTCTGGCAAAACAATCGTTTGGCAAACATACTGCAAATTGAGAAATCATGTGACTAAACTGAATTTAAATAAAGAAGAAACTATACTATGAAACAAAGTTATAAAATTATATAAAGAATGATAGTAAAAAGCTTTGAACACTTTAAATGAAATTTTGGGCAAAAAGGCAAACTCAGCTCTGTCATTCATTGAATCAGATGGCTCATTCTTCACTTTTTCTTCGCTTTTTCAGTTCTGCACATAAATTGTCTATAGGACTGAGGTCAGGGCTTTGTGATGGCCACTCCAATACCTTGACTTTGTTGTCCTTTTGGCAGAACTTTGGAAGTTTGCCTTGGGTTATTGTCCATTTGGAAGAACCATTTGCGACCAAGCTTCAACTTCCTGAGTGATGTATTGAGATGTTGCTTCAATATATCCACACGATTTTCCTCCTCAAGATGCCATCTATTATGTGAAGTGCACCAGTCCCTCCTGCAGCAAAACACCCCCACAACACGATGCTGACACCCCCGTGCTTCACGGTTGGGATGGTGTTCTTTGGCTTGCAAGCCTCTCCTCTTTTCCTCCAAACATAATGATGGTCCTAATGGCCAAACAGTTCTATTTTCAGACCAGAGGACATTTCTCCAAAAAGTACAATCTTTGTGCCCATGTGCAGTTGCAACCATAGTCTGGCTTTTTTTATGGTGGTTTTGGAGCAGTGGCTTCTTCCTTGCTGAGCAGCCTTTCAGGTTATTTCGTTATAGGACTAGTTTTACTGTGGATATAGATACTTTTGTACCTGTTTACTATTGTTTGTACAGAAGAACGTGGTACCTTCAGGCGTTTGGAAATTGCTCCCAAGGATGAATCAGACTTGTGGAGGTCTACAAGAGGTCTTGGCTGATTTCTTTAGATTTTCCCATGATGTCAAGAAAAGTGGCACTGAGATTGAAGGTAGGCCTTGAAATACATCCACAGGTACACCTCCAATTGACTCAAATGATGGCAATTAGCCTATCAGAAGCTTCTAAAGCCATGACATCATTTTCTGGAATTTTCCAAGCTGTTTAAAGGCACAGTCAACTTAGTATATGTAAACTTTTGACCCACTGGAATTGTGATACAGTGAATTATAAGTGAAATAATCTGTTTGTAAACAATTGTTGGAAAAATTACTTGTGTCATGCATAAAGTTGGTGTCCTAACAGACTTGCCAAAACTATAGTTTCTTAACAAGACATTTGTGGAGTGGTTGAAAAAGGAGTTTTAATGACTCCAACCTAAGTGTACATAAACTTCTGACTTCAACTTCAATCTTACCAAATTATGAAAGACAAGCATTGTACTTTTGAATTCCATAAAGTGAGTGTGGATGAGGTGAAAATATTATTATTGTCTATCAACAATGACAAGACGCCGGGATCTGACAGCTTGGATGGAAACTTATTGAGTATAATACCGGTCGATATTGCCACTCCTATTTGCCATATCTTCAATGTAAGACTACTAGAAAGTTTGTGCCATCAGGCCTGGAGGGAGCAAAAGTCATTCTGCTACCTAAGAATAGTAAAGTCCCATTTACTGCCTCAAATAGCTGACCAATCAGCCTGTTGCCAACCAGTAGTAAACTTTTGGGAAAAAATGTGTTTCACCAGATACAATGCTATTTTACAGAAAACAAATTGGCAACAGACTTTCAGCAAGCTTATAGAGAAGGACACTCATCAAGCACAGCACTTACACAAATGACTGATTGGCTGAGAGAAATTGACGATAAAAGGATTGTGGGGTCTGTTTTGTTAGACTTCAGCGCAGCTTTTGACGTTATATAAAGAGTTACCTGTCTAACAGAATACAGAGATGCCTCCAACATAAGCCAGGTAGAATCAGGAATTCCCTAGGGCAGCTGTCTAGTAGGCCTCTTACTTTTTTCAATCTCTAATATCGACATACCACTGGCCTTGAGTAAAGCCTGTGTGGCTATGTATGCGGATGACTCAACACTACACGTGTCAGCTACTACAGCGACTGAAATGACTGCAACATTTAACAAAGAGCTGCAGTTAGTTTCAGCACGGCTGACAAGGAATAGTTAGGCTTAATAGATCAAAAACTAAAAGCATTGTATTTGGGACAAATCATTCACTAAACCCTAAACCTCAACTAAATCTTGTGATGACCCTGATGGACCCTGATCTCTCTTTTGACGAACATATCAAGACTGTTTCAGACAGCTTTTTTCCATTTACGTAACATTGCAAAAATCAGAAATTTTCTGTCCAAAAATGATGCAGAAAAATGTATCCATGCTTATGTTACTTCTAGATTAGACTACTGCAATACTCTACTTTCCGGCTACCCGGGTTTAGCACTAAATAAACTTAAGTTTGTGCTAAATACGGCTGCTAGAATCCTGACTAGAACCAAAAATGTGATCATATTACTCCAGTGCTAGCCTCCCTACACTGGCTTCCTGTTAAGGCAATGGCTGATTTCAAGGTTTTACTGCTAACCTACAAAGCATTACATTGGCTTGCTCCTACCTATCTCTCTGAATTGGTCCAGCCGTACATACCTACATGTACGCTATGGTCACAAGACGCAGGCTTCCTAATTGTCCCTGGAATTTCTAAGCAAACAGCTGGAGGCAGGGCTTTCTCCTATAGAGCTCAATTTCTATGGAATGGTCTGCCTACCCATGTGAGAGACGCAGACTCGGTCTCAACCTTTAAGTCTTTATTGAAGACTCATCTCTTCAATAGGTCCTATGATTGAATGTAGTCTGGCCCAGGTGTGTGAAGGTGAACGGAAAGACACTGGAGCAACGAACCGCCCTTGCTGTCTCTGCCTGGCCGGTTCCTCTCTCTCCACTGGGATTCTCTACCTCTAACCCTATTACAGGGGCTGAGTCACTGGCTTACTGGTGCTCTTCCATGCCGTCCCTTGAAGGGGTGCGTCCCTTGAAGGGGTGCGTCACTTGAGTGGGCTGAGTCACTGACGTGGTCTTCCTGTCTGGGTTGGCGCCCCCCCTTGGGTTGTGCCGTGGCGGAGATCTTTGTGGGCTATACTCTGCCTTATCTCAGGATGGTAAATTGGTGGTTGAAGATATCCCTCTAGTGGTGTGGGGGCTGTTCTTTCGCAAAGTGGGTGGGGTTATATCCTGCCTGTTTGGCCCTGTCCAGGGGTATCATCGGATGGGGCCACAGTGTCTCCTGACCCCTCCTGTCTCAGCCGCCAGTATTTATGTTGCAGTAGTTTATGTCTCGGGGGGCTAGGATCAGTCTGTTATATCTGGAGTATTTCTCCTGTCTTATCCAGTGTCATGTGTGAATTTAAGTATGCTCTCTCTAATGCTCTCTCTCTTTCTAACTCTCACTCGGAGGACCTGAGCCCTCAGGATTACCTGGCATGATGACTCCTTGTTGTCCCCAGTCCACCTGGCCATGCTGCTGCTCCAGTTTCAACTGTTCTGCCTGCGGCTATGGAACACTGACCTGTTCACTGTGATTACTATTATTTGACCATGCTGGTAATTTATGAACATTTGAACATCTTGGCCATGTTCTGTTATAATCTACACCAAGCACAGCCAGAAGAGGAGGCCACCCCTCATAGCCTGGTTCCTCTCTAGGTTTCTTACTAGGTTTTGGCCTTACTAGGGAGTTTTTCCTAGCCACCGTGCTATATATATCAGCAGATATATCAGATATATCAGCTGATGTAAGAAGGGCTATATAAATACATTTGATTTGAAATTTGATTTGATGATTAATGTGGAAATTGAGCAAGTTCATGTGACTAAACAGTAGCTAAGAAGTCTCCCTAAGAGGGACTTGACATGTTGAATGCAGCAAGCTGTCTGCATACCCCACAAGATAGGCCACAACAGGTCTTTTCACAAGTCTGGAACACACTATGGGAGGTGCACAGTACTGCATAGAGCCATGGCTGCATTGAACTCTATTCCACTTCAGCTAACTAATGCAAGCTGTAGAATCAGATAAAAAAAAACAGATATAAATACACCTTATGGAACATCAGGGACTGCACAGACACAGACACAGGCATACAAATACACATACACATGCTAACACTCGCACTCTACACACACACATACACATGGGTTTTGTATTGTAGATATGTGGTAGTATAGTGGCCTGAGGGCACACACTTAATGTGTTATGAAATGTAACGTTTTGTAATGTAATATTTTTTATTGTACATAACTGCCTTATTGTTGCCGGACCCCAGGAAGAGTAGCTGCTGCCTTCGCAGCAGCTAATGGGGATCCTTAATAAATACAAATACAGGGCCACCATCTCCAAAGTTCACTTAAAAAGGCAATAGCTCTGAGCTGGGGTTTTATTTGGTTTTTGTTGTTGACATTTTTTCAATTTTGTTCATTCTCTTTTAAACATCCATTAGTTTAAAATTCATTGCTCAGTTATCAGAGGTGGGACCAAGTTACTATTGTTCGAGTCACAAGCAAGTCTCAAGTCGAGTCCCAAGAAGAATGGGTCAAGACTCGAGTGAAGTCCAAGCTGTGCATTCTAAGACCAAGTCAAGTCTAGTCGAGTCACAAGTTTTCAAGTCAAGTCTCAAGTCAAGTAAAAAATAAATCTAAACATGCAACGACTTGTTCAACTACAAATCTTTGTCTATTTATTGAGGCCACCAGACAGCCCCTTTCATTAGTTTGTCTACATTTACATGTATTTGTTTACACATTTTGATTAGCCTATGTAATTGTGACCATGTAGCAGTAGTAAGGGCATGAAATCAGCAGAAGGCAAGGCAGGTTGACGTGCTCAGTGTGTAGATTTATTTGCAATAAACGGTATGGGGATGGAATGAAGAAGAAAAGTTTGCAATTATTGCTGTATTAGATTTAAACAAGAGAAATTAAACATTCTCCATTGGCGGTAGTTTGGAGAGCACAACTGAAGAGCCGTGCCTATGCTGCCACAATAAGAATACATTTTAAACAAATTCCAAATGCAAGCTTCATATGTAAATGATCAATTTCAAGCAATTGTTACATACCAAAATACCAGTCTGCCTATGCTAGTAATTGTTGCCCCCATTGCTGATGAGCTTGCAAAACAAACAGTTAATATTCTTGATCACCAAACAATTTTTGGAGCTGCATATGTATTTATTATGGCAATCCTCTCTTCCTATAATTTGACATTTGCTCTGCACCAGATCCTACAGCAAATCAGCAATCTGTTCTGCTCACCTGGTTCGCTAGCTCTGTGATGATTGACAGTTTGCTGGTCAAATCATCGAGCCGAGTGTGCATTTCACTAGCCAATCTGCTGCAGGTTTTTTTGCATGGGCGCTGCTTCGGCTACTGTCTCTGGCTGCGGTTAGAGTGAGCGTGACACCTCTTATGTAGTCTCTGTGCCACAAAATTAGTGACAAAACATTACAAAACCTAGCCAGATAATTTCAAGTCCAAGTCAAGTAATTTTATTTTATGTGAAGTTGAATCTCAAATCTTAAAATTTGTGACTCGAGTTAGACTCGGCCAGTAGGAGGCCCCCTTTTCCTCTGGTCTTAAAAATGCTCCAGGGCAGTGATTGGGGACATTGCCCTGTGTAAGTTGCCATCTTTTGGATGGGATGTTAAATTGGTGTCCTGACTCTGTGGTCACAAAAGGACCCATGGCACTTATTGTAAGAGTAGGGGTGTTAACCCCAGTTTCATGGCTAAATCATGGTCACCTAATCATTCCCAGCTTACAATTGGCTCATTCACCCCCCCCCCCCCTCTCCCCTTTACAGCAGGTCGTTGCTGTAAATGAGAATGTGTTCTCAGTCAACTTAACTGGTAAAATAAGGGTAAAAAACAAACCAATGTGACTTGAGTCCACAACTCTGTCAGTTATCACTTGGCTCATGTAAATTAGCAATAAGACCGCAATATCTACTAAGCTAGCAATGTTTCATCATTTAGCCATTTGATTTGGAATTTTAGGACGCCTGTAGGTATACAAAAATTATATATATTTTTTATTTGACAAAACATCGAGCCCATAGAAACTGCTAGAGCCCATAATAAATAACAAGGTTTTGAAGTGTCTCTCCTATAGATGAGATAGAAAAAATCAAACAAAATTGGTCACGTTATTCGTGAAACAGTTTACCCCCCATTACCTTTGAACTATTTTTACAGCCCGGTACTGGGTTACCTACAGACGCTTCCCCTGAAGCTTGTGTGCGTTGTAAAGCAGAACAACCCTTCTTGTTCATGAGTCTCCCCTTTCGATATTGGTGATTTCTTGTCCAGATCCTATCGTGTGTAGAAAAAGGACACTTTCACAAGACCCATGTTAAGAAACGGTAAGTCGAGCATAAACACACAAGGAGCAAAATGATGTCACTGGGTGTGTCAATCGACTCTAGAGGGTTTTAAAACACCCTAAGGTCAACAGCACCACTGTGTTCACATTTATCTCGTGTAAATGTTGTAGCTTCATAAAAATATTAAATAAATATAATTTATTTGGGAAATATTCAGTCTGTGCTCTTTTCTTCGTTAGCAAGAGCTGTTAATACTTTCTGAAGGCATATCTCTCCCTCTCGCCCCCTCTCTCAGGACCTGAGCCCTAGGTATATTCCTCAGGACTACCTGGCCTGATGACTCCTGGCTGTCCCTAGTCCACCTGATCGTACTGCTGATCCAGTTTCTGCTGTTTTGCCTGTGGCTATGGAACCCTGACCTGTTCACCAGACGTGCTACCTTGTCGTGCTGCTGCTCCAGTTTCAACTGTTCTGCCTGCGGCTATGGAACCCTGACCTGTTACCTTGTACCTCACCTGTTGTTTTTGACCCTCTCTCTCTCCCTCCCCCTCGCTCTCTCTACCGCACCTGCTTTCTCCACCTCTGAATGCTCAGCTATGAAAAGCCAACTGACATTTACTCCTGAGGTGCTGACCTGTTGCACCCTCTACAACCACTGATTATTATTTGACCCTGTTGGTCATCTATGAACATTTGATCATCTTGAAGAACGATCTCGCCTTAATGGCCAGGTACTCTTATAATCTCCAGACGGCACTGCCAGGTTTGGTGAGGTTTAAATCCTAAGCAACATGCCTATTCATTGTTTAAAGTATAATAGTAGGTCAAAGCTGTGTGCTGGAAAATCTTGGTAGAGCTAGCATTGTAGTGCTCTTGACTTGACTTTCTTTTTCGGTTTCAGACCAATGGCCAAAAACATATTTTTTAATTTTTCATATAGAGTATTTGAACCCATGTCAACCACCCTGCTCCACTCATGGCTAAAGCCAGTTTGAGAAACTTGCTAGCAAACTGTTGCACTATGAAACGAAATAAATAGTGCACTCTGAACCACAAAATGTATTTGCTAGACAATAGTGTTGTTGGACAAAGCAAGGAAATTAAACTTCAAAATGCAATACCATTTTATTGGGATTTGCAGCTGTTGTTTGTACAGTAAGTAATGATCCTTAAATGGAAGGTTGCACAATACAGTGCATTCGGAAAGTATTCAGACAACCTTGACTTTTTCCACATTTTGTTACGTTACAGCCTTATTCTAAAATGGATTAAATCGTTTTTCCAATCATCAATCTACACACAATATCCCATCACGACAAAGCAAAAAGAGGTTTTTTGAAAATAAAAAGCTGAAATATCACATTTACGTACGTGAGTATTAAGACCCTTTATTCAGTACATTGTTGAAACACCTTTGGCAGCGATTACAGCTTTGAGTCTTCTTGGGTATGAACATTTGCCCCAGTCTGAGGTCCTGAGCGCTCTTGAGCAGGTTTTCATCAAGGATGTCTCTGTACTTTTCTCTGTTCATCTTTCCCTTGACTGCCGCTGAAAAACAAACCCACAGCATGATGCTACCACCAGAATGCTTCACCGAAAGGATGGTATTGGCCAGGTGATGAGCGTTAGACATGGCTATCAGGCCAAAAGGTCAATCTTGGTTTCATCAGACCAGAGAATCTTGTTTCTCATGGTCTGAGGGTCCTTTAGGTGCCTTTTGGCAAACTCCAAGCGGGCTGTCATGTGCCTTTTACTGAGGCTTCTTTCTGGCCACTCTACCAAAAAGGCCTGACTGGTGGAGATCTGCAGAGATGGTTGTCCTTCTGGAAGGTTCTCCCATCTCCACAGAAGCACTCTGGAGCTCTGTCAGAGTGACCATCTTGGTCACTTCCCTGACTAAGGCCCTTCTCCCCCGAATCCTCAGTTTGGCTGGGCGGCCAGCTCCAGGAAGAGTCTTGGTGGTTCCAAACTTCTTCCATTTAAGAATGATGGAGAAAACTGTGTTCGCGGGGAACTTCAATGCTGCAGACATTTTTTGGTAGCCTTCCCCAGATCTGTGCCTCGACACAATCCTGTCTCAGAGCTCTACGGACAATTGCTTCGACCTCATGGCTTGGTTTTTGCTCTGACATGCACTGTCAACTGTGGGACCTTATATAGACAGGTGTGTGCATTTCCAAATCATGTTCAATCAATTGAATTTACCACAGGTGGACTCCAATCAAGTTGTAGAAACATCTCAAGGATGATCAAAGGAAACAGGATGCACCTGAGCTCAATTTCAATGGTCTGAATACCTATGAATACTTATGTAAATAAGGTATTTCTAAAACTAAGTACAGGTTGATCTATAGACTGCATAAAAAATAACTGATGATTTAAGCATTTGAACTTTGGATGGTGCATTTGTATTATGTATTTATTATGCCAAAGTAGCAGCTACTCTTCCTGGGGTCCAGCAAAATTGAGGCAGTTTATACAATTGAGGCCCCTACTCCACCACTACCACATATCTACAGTACTAAATGCTCTATGTAGTACTGTGTGCCTCCCACAGTCTGTTCTGGACTTGAGGACTGTGAAGAGACCTCTTGTGGCATGTATTGTCGGATATGCATGGGTGTCTGAGCTGTGTGCCAGTAGCTTAGACAGAGAGCTCGGTGCATTCAACATTCAACCTCTCATAAATAAAAGTATTCATGAAGTCAATCTCTCCTCCACTTTCAGCCAGGAGAGATTGACATGCATATTATCAATATTAGCTCTCTGTGTACATCCAAGGGTCATCCGTGCTGCCCTGTTCGGGGCCAATTGCAATTTTCCCAAGTTTCTCTTTGTGGCACCTGACCACACGACTTAACAGTAGTCCATATGCAACAAAATCAGGGCCTGTAGGACCTGCCTTGTTGATAGTGTTAAGAATGCAGAGCAGTGCTTTATTATGGACAGACTTCTCCCCATCTTAGCTACTGTGGTATCGATATGTTTTGACCATGACAGTTTACAATCCAGGGTAATTCCAAGCAGTTTAGTCACCTCAACTTGCTCGATTTCCACATTATTCATTACAAGATGTAGTTGAGGTTTACGGTTTAGTAATTGTCCCAAATACAATGCTTTTAGTTTTGGAAATATTTAGGACTAACTTATTCCTTGCTAGTCATTCCGAAACTGCAGCTCTTTGCTAAGTGTTGCAGTCATTTCATTCACTGTAGTAGCTGACGTGTTGAGTGATCCACATACATAAACACACTGGCCTTGCTCAAAGCCAGTGGCATGTTGTTAGTATAGCAATGGGCCTAAAGAGCTACCCTGGGGAATTCCTGCTTCTACCTGGATTATGTTTGAGAGGCTTCCATTAAAGAACACTCTCTGTGTTCTGTTAAACAAGTAACTCTTTATCCACATTATAGCAGGGGGAGTAAAGTCATAACATATATGTTTTTCCAGCAGCAGACTATGATAGATAATGTCAAAAGCTGCACTGAAGTCTAACAAGACAGCTAACAGGACAGCCCTCACGTTCATTTTATCATCAATTTCTCTCAGCCAATCATCAGTCATTTGTGTAAGTGCTGTGCTTGTTGAGTGTCCTTCCCTATAAGCATGCTGACATTATCTTGTCAATTTGTTTACTGTAAAATAGCATTTTTGGGCCTATCACAAGGGGGAGTTAGAACACGGATCTATTGGTAGTCTGAACGGTGGCACAAATTGACTATATTTTCGTAAAGTAATGGAGGTGTGAATGTCTGAGGAACAAGGCTGCAGGGAGAAGGCTGCAGCTCGAAAATGAGGGCGCACTGGGAGAAAAAAGCCTGGCAGGTTCCGGAATCTCCAGCGGGGCGCTCCGGTGGAGGTAAGTGGGGTTCTCGGCACACTGGCGTAGGCTGGGAGATTACGGGTGTGACCCGCTGCTCAGTGCAGAATTGCTCCAGCAATGTATCGTACGCCTGATCATGGCGCTCTGCCAGGGTATGGAGTCCCTCCATAAGACATTGAAGTAACTCTTCGTGTCTTCCAGTGGTGGCTTCTAGCAGGGAGACAGCATTGGGGAGCGGGTCTGAGTCTGCTGGATCAGTCATAGCCAGTTTGTATTATCACGATTTAGGGAAGTCCCAGATGCAGACAGTGTTGAAGTAACAAAAGTTTATTACTAGAACAGGGGGCACACAAAACGACAGATCAAGGGCAGGCAAAGGTCAGTAAATCCAGATAAGAGGCCAAAAGGTACAGAACTGCAGGCAGGCTCAGGGTCGGGGCTTGCAGAATGGTAAAAACCGGGAAAACTAGAAAACAGGAACTAGAAACACACAGGAGCAAGGGGAAAACCGCTGGTAGGCTTGACGAACAAAATGAACTGGCAACAGGCAAACAGAGGACACAGGTATAAATGCACTAGGGATAATGGGGAAGATGGGCAACACCTGGAGGGGGGTAGAGACAAGCACAAAGACAATTGCAACAGATCAGGGTGTGACAAGTACAGCCACTATTTAAAAAAGTCAAATGCATTCGTGAATTCAATCGCTTAACATGCTGACCAGACCGGACACGTCGCGTGCGTGAGCACCGCAAAATACATTTAGAAATCCATGTTATTCAATTACTGCACACACACTGCTCGCGTGCGCCAATGAGTGTCTGCGTTGCCAAGGGCTAAAATATAAGTCATTCCTATTTCTGACGCAGATCACGCTGAAAGTCCTGCCTCTCCCATCTCCTCATTGGTTTATAGAAGCAGGTACCCACGTGCCATCTCCTCATTGGTTATACCCACGTGAGTGATTGAAAGACAAAATGTTTTGCCGGTCGTGGTAAACGTGTAAGTTAGATGCCAATCACCATATAAGTTCAAAGATGAAAAAGCCTGGAAGGAGGAGCGATGACTAGAAACGATTCGGCTAGCTAATTAACGTTAGCTAGCAAGTGCAAGCTAACTAGCTAAATTGCCATACGTGTTTAATTGTTGTCGACCTGTCCCCAAATTAATGGCATTGGTTCAGAGTTTGTTTTGATATTTTAACCTGCGTGTTGTGATCGCGTTTGTTGTGGGGGAGGCAAAATAAATTCATGCACAATAGTGCACGCGCGCAGCCGGTTTGGGTTTCGTGTTAGCCGACATGTTGCGTTTTATTCATTGAGACTTTAACGGTATTAATGGATGTTTGCGAGGCATATCACTTCTTCCATCTCTTTGCATAGCCAACCAAATGCACTGTTTTCTAACCACATCTGTATTGATCCATAACGAATTACTATGGGAATAAATATCCCTGAATGACATAAATATTGGAATAAAGTAGGCTAATGAAGGCAACAAATTGTTGCTTACTGAAACACCCAAAGTCATCCAATTGTTATAATAGGATTTGAAGTAATATCCTATCTGTGTGTGGTCAACTACTTTAGCACCGATCGTTGAAGTTGGAGACTTTTATCTCCCTCACCAACTTTAAACATCTGCTATCTGAGCAGCTAACCGATCGCTGCAGCTGTACATAGTCCATCGGTAAATAGCCCACCCAATTTACCTACCTCATCCCCATACTGTTTATATTTATTTACTTTTCTGCTCTTTTGCACACCAGTATCTCTACCTGCACATGACCATCTGACCATTTATCACTCCAGTGTTAATCTGCTAAATTGTAATTATTCGCCTACCTCCTCATGCCGTTTGCACACAATGTATATAGACTATGTTTTTTCCTACTGTATTATTGGCTTGTTTATTGTTTACTCCATGCGTAACTCTGTGTTGTCTGTTCACACTGCTATGCCTTATCTTGGCCAGGTCGCAGTTGTAAATGAGAACCTGTTCTCAACTAGCCTACCTGGTTAAATAAAGGTGAAATAAATAAAATAAAAATAATAAAAAACAGTCAAATGCTGTTCATTTATTGTTTAATTATTTGGTTTTATAACTAAAATGCTTGACTGTATTTTAAGACTTGGATGACTTGCATGTTGTGTGATGACATGCACAAATGAATGAATGATTGAATGATTGATATACTGTATATTGAAGTAGGCCATTATGCCAATAAATAAGTTAAGCTAAAACAGCCACAGTAAACAGGATTTAGGCCTAGAGCCCCATGTCATTTCAATAACTTCACTTCTCAAAGATGCCCTCTGGTGGTCAAAGTAGCATTAATGACAACAATGGCTGACAGTAAAATAATATGACTTCATGCACTCTAATGTGCCTTACATTTATGCAGCACTCTGCAAGCTGTGCTGTAGTATGACGCAACTTTTAAAGGAAGAACCACTATACTATTGCCCAACAACAGAGTTTTTTTGTTATCGATGTTCAATGTCTACTATGATGGTAAAAGTCTTGATTTTGTGCAACAGAACGAGAAATGCAGATGTGCTGAACTGCTAATAAGTGATGTGTTTCAAGGCTGCTAGTGGTTAGCAGGACTATGCTAAAAGCCTACACACCGTATAAGTGATACATTTTTTGCTGATACAGAATAAAGAAATCACAGGATATGGTCAGATGATAAGTTGGTTTATTCAGTGCCAATGAGGACTCGGTATGATGTGGGTCTTTACCGTCTTATGTGGACAGTGGCTCACTCCTGCTGTGTATTTACTCGTGTGTTATTCTCTTGACATCACTTTTCCAACATGACATGTCAAATTCGGATAAATGTAAATTTCTCCCAAAATACAAATGTAAAGTGATATGTCATATTGGGACTTTTAATTGGAAACATGATCAGAATGTTTACCAGCAACCTATTTCTGCAATCTTCACTTTCAGTGTCTGAAAGGACCTAAGGCTCTATTCAATTTAGCTACCATCTGCAAAGTGGTTGTTTGGGCGGCGTCGGAGGTGGAACTGTGTTAGAGCTGTCAAATCTACAAACGTCTCCTGGCCGTATACCTAACGCAGACATTGCCATTGGCTGCTCAGAGTCGCATTAAGAGTAATCCCATATAGCCTTGCTTACAAGTTCGAACACTGGAATAATATATAACATTCTTATGATTTTGTTTAATTTGAGTGTCTTTATTTCTATGTAGCTTACACTTTCTCTTTCTGAACATCGAACGCGAGTGGGACAGATCTGACTTCATGACAATTATCAAGTGCAGCTGCTCACCAATTTGAAAACGCCAATGCAGTTCCACCTCCAACACCACCAAAACAGCTATTGCGGGTGTCGGCTATCGCCAGTTAACGGTAGATCTGATTGAATCTAAGCCTTACTCAACCTCTAAGATGTATGCTCAGTCAGTGATCTGCAACGGAGCAAAATGTTGGAAGTTCGGGTTGTGTTCCCCTGCTCAGGTGTTGCGTTGCATCAACCAATTGTTGCATACCACATTGACTGTGCCGTCGGGCACCAGATTGCTATAACATATGATCTGGCATGAGTCAGTAATGTCGTCGGGCAGGAACGCACTTTAGCTCACCTTTGATGCAGGTGGGTGGGCTGTTGCTCCAGGAAAGATCCCATTGGCAAGTGATGATGTCAGAGCCACTGATGTCATACCCCGGCTGACACTGATAGGTCAACACACTTCCCCTCACAGGAGAGGTGTGGGAGGAGCTAATCCAGCCAAATTCGATTTGAGAGAGGGCAGGGCAGGTGTCGTTAGGCTCTACCTCTGGATGTGAAAGAAGTTGATGTCATTAGATGTAGGATAAACCAAGTGATTGTTCAGAACATTCAGATTGAAAAATAATCGTGTAGAACACACAATTGAGGTAGAATACGTAAACGTCTTGTCTGTTAATATTATGTCTACAAAGTTATTAACATATTGCCTCACTGAATACACACCAGGAAAATGTAAATATTGTATTTGTGTGATGTTATGTATGGGCAATCAATGTTCTGCATATCATGTCCTTTATGTGAATGTAATGTCCTGTATGTAAAAGTCCTGTATGTGTACGTACCACGGTAGTGAATAAGGAACCCCTGGCTTAGAATAAAGGAGGAATCGTCAGGGTCACTCTGGAACTGAATAGTGACCTCAGAACCACCTGACACGACCTGGAAACGCTCTCGTGACCCCAGGTACTGGCCAATCACATGGGACATGAGGTCGTGACCATCGAATATGGTGAGAACGTCATTGTGGCGGATATTCAAACTTTGAGGGAGACAAAATACATGAAGAGAGGAAAACAGCTTTCACAATGTCTCTTCAAATGGAATCATAAAATAAATATTCTCACAATCATTGTCATTTCTAATCCTTACAATAAAAACTTCACTGGAAGCATCACATATTTTGTTTTATGTATGTCAGTCACAGTTGAAGCGCACCCATTATAATCAATGAGACTCACTACACCAGCCACGGAAGCAGTCATCAGTGAAGCGACGAAATGCAAGGTTCACATTGTTCAACCTTTTTTTTATGCTTTAAGTATATTCCTTTCAAAACATGCACAAACATTCTTATTTTGAGTTCTATCTCCATCATATGCCTCCGGTGTAGTGGTAAAAAAACAACTATGCAAAGGGAGCGCCCATGTTATGCAGTGAGGTTTCAGAGGCAAAAGAGGCAATTCAGAGGTTTCAGAGGCAATTCCCTCTCCCAATGCTCCAACCACAGCTTCAAAGACCAAAATAATGCCTTTTGGGTGTTGGAGAGGCCAAACTCACATCTGGATGTCCAGTTCGATGCGCTTCTCCTCATTACCATGGATCTGCCACACACAGTCCTGCCCCTTGGAGTAGCTCTGTGGCCAATCAGGGGACAGAACAGTGCTGGAGGGATCGGTCAACTCTCCCCCACACAAAGCTGAGAGAGAGAGTGGGAGTTAGGGGCGGAAGATAGAAAGCAAGATAGGGAAGGGGGGGTGAAAAAGTTATTGTAACATTAACTGTATTATTATCTTTTTTTTTGTTTAGTGAATGAAAGGGGCTTTACAAACACATTATCATAATGAAATGGCAGTATTCAATAGTATTACCTTTACACACAGGCTCACTCTCATTCCAGTGTGGATCACTTGGGTCTACACACTCAATGACCCCGGAGCCCTGCTCCATGACAAAGCCTGGGGAGCAGGAGAAGATGACTGTGGTGCCCAACGGAAAGGTGATGTCACTGCTGCTGAAATTCCCATGGGGCAAGTAGGGCTCATAACAGTGTTCCCCGTCAAAGGCTGAGAGAAAGCGAGAGAGAACGAGAGAGAGAGATAAAATAGTGTGCACATGTGAATATGAGGAGAGAAAGAGAGAGAAGTAGGATAAAGCATAATATAAGATGAACCAAAGTAGGGCTGACCCCATTTAGTCGACTAGTCGATTGTTTGGTCTATCGACTGTTGGTCGACCGAGATTTCTTTTTTTATGGTGCACAAGACACCTGTTTGATTCCCGCCTGTATCATTGGACTAATCCATTGCGGAGGCCACGGCAATGGCACAGTCCATCACTCTAAGACATGTGATACTGAAATTGTATTTATGGTTATATTATGTAAAAAAGAATAATGTAAAAAAGAATAAAGCTAATGTTATTAGTGTATTAAAATATGTGCATAATAGAAAAAAGAACAATGCGGCAGAGGCAGCAGCAGCAGAGACGAGGAAACAGCCCTTGCCCTATTCAGAAGGGGGTGGTCGGGTAATGTAATTATGTGCACAAGCACAAAACCATATCTGTAATTTTTGTCCCGTCCGAATCTGCCATGTCAGTAACTTGTACATGGCAGGAGAGTAATTTCAGCCAGAATAACCAACTGCTTTTTGGCAAACTCCAGGGTCCTCTGATAATACCAGTCCCTGTGTTTTGAGAGAAATATCTGAGTTTGACAGGTGTTGCTCACGGTTTGAGCAAGAAAACAATGACTGATTCAATAAATTGAACGAAGTGCTGCGCACCTTATCCCACCTCATCAATCTACACACAATACCCCATAATGACTAAGCAAAAACATTTTTTTTGTGCAAATGTATATTTAAGAAAAAGGGAAATATTACATTTACATAAGTATTCAGACCCTTTCCTCAGTACTTTATTGAAGCACCTTTAGCAGCGATTACAGCCTTGAGTCTTCTTGGGTATAATGCTACAAGATTACCTGTATTTGGGGAGTTTCTCCCATTCTTCTCTGTAGTTCCTCTCAAGTGCTGTCAGGTTGGATGGGGAGCGTCGCTACACAGCTATTTTCTCTCCAGAGATGTTTGATTGGGTTCAAGTCCGGGCTCTCTCAAGGACATTCAGAGACTTGTCCCGAAGCCACTCCTGCCTTGTCTTGGCTGTGGGATTGGGGTTGTTGTCCTCTTGGAAGGTAAACCTTTGCACCAGTCTGAGGCCCTGAGCACTCTGGGGCAGGTTTTCATCAAGGATCTCTCTGTACTTTGCTCTGCTCATCTTTGCCTCAACCCTGCCTAGTCTCCCAGTCCCTGCCGCTGAAAAACAATAAAACAGCATGATGCTGCCACCACCATGATTCACCATGGGATTGGGGTTGTTGTCCTCTTGGAAGGTAAACCTTTGCACCAGTCTGAGGCCCTGAGCCAGGTTTCAGGCCCAAAAGTTTAAGCTTGTTTCTCATAGTCTGAGAGTCCTTTAGGTGCCATTTGGCAAACACCAAGCAGGCTGACACAGGCCTTTTACTGAGGAGTGCCTTCTGTCTGATCACTCTACAATAAAGACTTGATTGGTGGAGTGCTGCAGAGATGGAAGGTTCTCCCATCTCCACAGAGGAACTTGGTTACCTCCCTGACCAAGGCCCTTCTCCCTGATTGCTCAGTTTGGCTGGGTGGCCAGCTCTAGAAAAAGTCTTGGTGGTTCCAAACTTCTTCCATTTAATAATGATGGAGGCCACTGTGTTCTTGGGGAACTTCAATGCTGCAGAAATGTTTTGGTACCCTTCCCCAGATATGTGCCTCGACACAATCCTGTCTCGGAGCTCTACGGACAATTCCTTCGGACTCATGGCTTGGTTTTTGCTCTGACATGCACTGTTAACTGTGAGACCTTATATAGACAGGTGTGTGCCTTTCCAAATCATGTCCAATCAATTTAATTTACTTCAGGTCGATTCCAATCAAGCTGTAGAAACATCTCAAGGATGATCAATGGAAACAAGAAGCATGTGATGTCAAATTCAAGTCTCATAGTAGCAGGCTCTCACCCATTTTCCAGTAAACATTCGCCCGTTTCGCGTTTTTCACGTCTTCCTCATAAATTTTGCTGTCAACCTTACTGTGTTTGGAGTTTGTTATAACAAATGTATTGATGTGATTATGATAAGCTATAGGTCAGGCCCTCTTGGTTATATGCATGCGATGAGAGCGAGACAATGTGCGCCAGTCACACAGGCACTTGCTGTCATGTTTTTAACACCTTTGATTAAATAATTAAGACACACAAATGACTCAAACAGTATGCTTAAACCATCAGAGAAGCTCAGTGCATATGTAGTTGGTTTTATTCAAGCACATATTGAAAAATACGTTTAAAAGTTTCGACCAATCGATTGGTCTTAAGAACAAGACGACTCTCGGTCAACCAAGATTTTATTTTGACGGGGACAGCCCTAAACTAAAGCAAGCAGCAGTGACTGTACTGCACAGTCAATTAACAATTAAGAGTGAGAAAGAGACAAGAGAACTGTGTACTGATGCTGGGAGCATTTTAAGGTCTTACCTTCATAGCGCAAAGCTAGCAGTAGCGGGATGAAAGAGGAGTCGGCCGTGAGCTCCAGATAGAGTATGAAGCCCTCACTCACGATACCACGCTCTGGAACATCGTCCAGGTCTGAGTCAAACAGCAACGGAGCCATGGAGTTGTTTCCGCTTCGCACAATCAGCCTGACAAAGAGGGAGAATAAAGGATGGAGGGGAAGAAAGAAGAGTAGAGAGGCGGAAATCAAATCAAACTTCATTTGTCACATGCGCAGAATACAACAAGTGTAGACTTTACCGAGAAATGCTTACTTACAAGCCCGTAACCGACAGTGCTGTTCAAGAAGAGTTAAGAAAATATTTACCAAGTAGACTAAAATAAAAAGTAATAATAAAAAAGTAACACAATAAGAATAACAATAATGAGGTTATATACAGGGGGCACCGGTACCGATTCAGTGTGCAGGGGTACAGGTTATTTGAGGTCATTTGAACATGTAGGTGGGGGTGAAGTGACTATGCATAGATAATAAACAGCGAGTAGCAGCAGTGTACAAAAGGGAGGGGGAGGGTCAATGTAAATTGTCCGGTGGCAATTTTACTAATTGTTCAGCAGTCTTATGGCTTGGGTGTAGAAGCTGTTGAGGAGACTCTTGGTCCTAGACTTGGCGCTCCGGTGCCGCTTGCCATGCGGTAGCAGAGAAAACAGTCTATAAATGGGGTGACTGGAGTCTCTGACAATTTTATGGGCTTTCCTCTGACACCGCCTATTATGTAGGACCTGGATGGCAGAAAGCTTGGCCCCAGTGATGTACTGGGCCATTTGCATTACCCTCTTTAGAGCCTTACGGTCAGATGCCAAGCAGTTGCCATACTAGGCGGTGATGCAACCGGTCAGGATGATTTTGATGGTGCAGCTGTTGAACCTTTTGAGGTTCTGGGGACCCATGCCAAATCTTTTCAGTCTCCTGAGGGGGAAAGGTGTTGTCTTGCCCTCTTCACAACTGTCTTGGTATGTTTGGACCATGATAGTTCCTTGGTGATGTGGACAGCAAGGAACTTGAAACTCTCGAACCCCCTCCACTACAGCCACGTCAATGGTAATGGGGCCTGTTCGGCCCACTTTTTCCTGTAGTCCACGTGGTAGGATTCAATCTGAATCCTGTATTGACGCTTTGCTTGCTTAATGGTTCGTCTGAGGGCATAGCGGGATTTCTTATAAGTGTCTGGATTAGTCTCCTGCTCCTTGAAAGTGGCAGCTCTAGCCTTTAGCTCAATGTGGATGTTGCCTGTAATCCTTGGCTTCTGGTTGGGATATGTATGTACAGTCACTGTGGGGACGATGACTGAGGTGGTGTACTCCTCAATGCCATTGCATGAATCCCGGAACATATTCCAGTCTGTAATAGCAAAACAGTCCTGTAGTGTAGCATTCGCGCCATCTGACCATTTCCGTATTGAGCAAGTCACTGGTGCTTTAGTTTTCGCTTGTAAGCAGGAATCAGGAGGATAGAATTATGGTCAGATTTGCCAAATGGAGGGCGGGGGAGAGCTTTGTATGCAGGTGGGGAGAAAGGGGGTGCAGATGGAGGAAGAATAGCAGGTAGGAAGGAAGGATGGTAGAAAGGAAGGAAAGATGAAAGGAAGGAAAGAAGGGAGAAAAGAAGAGTGAAGGGAGAGAGGTTATTCCGTCAAGACGTTTAACCATGGTATTTGATTTTATTATGGATTCTCATTAGCTGCTGCCAAGGCCGCTACTCTACTACCACATATCTACAACAGAAAATCCATGTGTGTGTTGTGCGTATGTTATCATGTGTGTGTGTGAATGCATGTGTCTGTGCCTGTGTGAGTGTCTCTTCACAGTCCCCGCTGTTCCATAAGGTGTATATCTATCTGTTTTCAAATCAGATTTTACTGCTTGCATGAGTTACTTGATGTGGAATAGAGTTCCATGTGGTCATGGCTCTATGTAGTACTGTGCTCATCCCATAGTCTCAAATAAAATTGTATTTGTCACATGCTTCAAATACGAGACTGAAACGCTTATTTATACAAGCCCTAACCAACAATGCAGTTTAAAATGTATATTATTATTTTTTGAACACCACCCCAAAAAATAATGAGAAGAAAAAGAAATCAAAGTAACAAATAATTAATAGCAGCAGTAAAATAACAATAGCGAGGCTATATACTGGTGGTATCGGTACAGAGTCAATGTGCGGGGACACCGGTTAGTCGAGGTAATTGAGGTAATATGTACTTTATAGGTAGGGTTAGCGCATGGTCTATTTTCCTGAATATCCACCTGTCTGACCTGCCCAAAGTAAACAGGCCTGTCAGGCTCAGAAGCTTGGATATGCATATAACTGGTAGAATTGGATAAAAAACACCCTGAAGGTTCTAAAACTGTTAAAATAATGTCTGTGAGTATAACAGAACTGATATGGCAAGCAAATATCATAGGAAAATACATCCAGAATTTCTTGCAGTACCTATGGCTTCCACTAGATGTCAACAGTCTTTATACAAGGTTTCTGGCTTGTTTCTTGAAAAACGAACCAGTAGTTGTAGTGTATCCAAGGTGTCCCTCATTAGGAAAGTAAACTTGTGGCACGCTCTTAGTTATTTATCTTCCCTATTGAACATACTAATCTCTGTATTAAATATTATTGTTTATTTCGATATTAGAGTACCTGAGGATTAATTAGAAACATTGTTTGACTTGTTTGGACAAACATTACCAGTAACTTTTTGGATTCCTTTGTATGCATGTTGAACGAGTGGATTACTGAAATCAATGGCGCCAACTAAACAGACTTTATTGGATATAAAGAAGGACTTTATCGAACAAACCAACCATTCATTGTGTAGCTGGGACCCTTGGGATTGCAAACAGAGGAAGATCTTCAAAGATAAGTGATTTATTTTATCGCCATTTGTGATTTTGTGATGCCTGTGCTGGTTTGAAAAATATGTTGACGTGGGACACTGTCCTCAGATAATCGAATGCTATGCTTTCGACATAAAGCCTTTTTGAAATCTGACAACGCAGTTCGATTACCAAGATTCTAAGCTTTTGAATGATGTAAGACACTTCTATTCCATGAATGTTTAATATTAAAAAAATATATTTTGAATTTGGCGCTCTGCAATTTCACCGGATGTGTCGAATTTGATCCCGCTAGCGGGATCCGTGCCCTAATGTAATCGGTGGCAGGGAAGTCAGACGCAGGAGAGCAGAACTTGGTAATAGCCGGAACAGTTTAAAAGCAAAACCCACAGCATAAAAATAACAATAATAATTGGGTACAAAAACCCGTCGCGCACCAAACAAGACATGCACAAGCACTTACAATAAACAATCCCACACAAAGACATGGGGGAAACAGATGGTTACATATACAACAAATGATTGAGGGAATTGAAACCAGGAAAAAGAAGACAAAACACATGGAAAATGAAAAGTGGATCGATGATGGCTAGAAGACCGGCGACGCCGACCGCCGAGCACCGCCCGAACAAGTAGAGGACCCGACTTCAGTGGAAGTTGTGACAGCTAAGAGGTTTTTAAGGTGACTAAAATAACAGAGAGTAGCAGCAGTGTAAAGGGGGAGGGGCAAGGCAAATAGTCTGAGTAGCCATTTGATTACATGTTCAGGAGTCTTATGCGTTGTGGGTAGAAGCTGTTTAGAAGCCTCTTGGACCTAGACTTGGCGCTCCGGAACCGCTTGCCATGCTGTGTAGCAGAGAGAACAGTCCAATATTAGGGTGACTGGAGTCTTTGACAATTTTTATGGCCTTCCTCTGACACCGCCAAGTATAGAGGTCCTGGATAGCAGGAAGCTTGGCCCCAGTGATGTACTGGGCCATGCGCACTACCCTCTGTAGTGCCTTGCGATCGTATGGCAACTGCTTGGCCTCCGAGGCAGTGATGCAACCAGTCAGCATTCGCTCGATGGTGCAGCTGTTCTGGACTTGGGGACTGTGAGAGACCTGTGAGACTGTGAGAGACCTCTGGTGGCATGTCTTGTGGGATATGCATGGGTGTCTGAGCTGTGTGCTAGTAGTTTGAAAAGACAGCTCAGTGCATTTAACATGTCAATACCTCTCACAATACCTCTCACATGTCATACCTCTCACAAAGTAGTGATGAAGACAATCTCTCCTCTACTTTGAACCAGGAGAGATTGACATATTATTAATGTTAGCTCTCTGTGTACATTTAAGGGCCAGCCGTGCTGCCCTGTTCTGGGCCAATTGTAATTTTCCTAATTCCCGTGGTGCCTGACTACACGACTGGACAGTAATCCAGGTGCAACAAAACTAGGGCCTGTAGGACCTGCCTTGTTGATAGTGTTCTTAATAAGTCAGAGCAGCGCATTATTTTGGACAGATTATGGACTCTCCCCATTTTAGCTACTGTTGCATCAATATTTTTCAACAAGGTTTAGCGTTTAGTGAATGATGTGTTCCAAATACAATGCTTAACATTTTTGAAATATTTAGGACTAACTTAATTCTTGCCACATATTCTGAAACCTAGACCGCTGCCCTGGGGAATGCCTGACTAACTGGATTATGTTGGATTGGCTTCCATTAAAGAACACCCTCTGTATTCTGTTAGACAGGTAACACTCGATCCACAATACAGCAGGGGATGTAAAGCCATAACACATATGCTTTTCCAGCTACAGATTATGATCGATAATCAAAAGCTGCACTGAAGTATAACAAAACAGATCCCACAAACTTTTTATTATCAATTTCTCTCAGCCAATCATCAGTGATTTGTGTAAGTGCCATACATATTGAATGCCCCTCCCCTATAAACATGCTGTTGTTAATTTGTTTACTGTGAAATAGCATTTGTTCCCCAAATGTTTACTAAGGGTGATTAACAGGCTGATTGGTTGGCTGTTTGAGCCAGTAAAGGATCCTTTGCTATTCTTGGGTAGCGGAATACTAATTCGCATAGTAAAAAATTGATGTAGCGTCCAAACTACTTGGCCAACAACCCCATCTATGGAGAGATGACACTCATGAGACTGTCATGAACATGATATTGTTCTCAGTTTTGCTCTACAAGCGTCACAGGACTCGTTTGACGTCGGTACAGCCAATCTGCCAATCTGTCTGTAGCGTCCAAACACTAATATGACCTCTCTATGAAAAGGAGAGTCTTTAACACACACGTACCTGTCGGTTGTTATGCTCTAGGATGCCCATAACCCTCACAAGACTAGTCTGAAGGTAGCCGGGGACCAGTTTAATGTGGGCTATTTTTAGCACTTTTCTTGAATTCTTGATTGTTTTATTGCTTTACTGGGAGACTTATCAGAGGTAGACATGACGGTGATATGTTTGAGCTGATAATGTACTGTGGACTTCCTACTAGGGCAAACCTCCTCAGTGCTAACAGTATATCTCAGGTTCATAGGTGCATTAATACTGCATAGGACTGCATAGCCATAGGATTGACAGAGGCATTGAGGGGAGTTAGAGGGACATAAATCAGGTTACTCTCTTATGACTGCCAACACCCCTGGGACAATGCACATTTGCAGCATCACTACAACAACTCAACGACACAATGGTAGGGATTATCTGAGCAGGGCTTGGGTCACTGATACGTCATTGTCTCAACGCAGCCTTGAAATGCTTGGACAGGGTCCAGGAGGCAAGATGATTAGGATAGAGTCATTCCTGTAGAGCATCTTCTGTTTCCAAAAGGTGTCAAAGTTATCTATAAAAGTTATGGCAACAGATCTACAGTAGTATTTTAGCCAGGTGTGTAAATGCCAGTAGCCTCCTGAATCTTTCACAGCCGTGGCCCAGCGGTGTTACCGGGCTTGGAATAATTGGCCGCTTTTTGGAATCTTTCAGAGCTAGAATCAGTTCTTCAAAATCCATTTTCAGCCGTTCCGAGCTAGCCCTCCTAATATGTGTCATTTGATCCAACATGGACTACGACAACGTCAGCCCCCGACAGCTGTCGGAGAATGGTAGGAAGCAGTCTTGTAATGTCCTGTACTCATGCTCATGCTTGCAATGTCCTGTACTCATGATAGCACAGAGTTTTTGCCCCAGGAACCGAGATGTTTCTCACCATAGAGCTGTCGATGATGACAGCTGGTGAAATATCTGTGGAGGTCTGGACTTTCTTTCGCCCAGACACCCTCATGGTCCAACGAAGGGGGGAGCTCTGAAGATCTGAACCTGAGGTAGAAGCCACCAGAGAGGGAGACAGAACATGGGACGAAGACGCAGGTACCTCCAGATCTGATCTCGAAGTGGAAGCCCCCAGGGATGAAGGTGTCGGAACCTCTGGATCTAGGGCGGCAAAGTTGTTTGAAGTATGTATCCGATCCAGGCTTACCACAGCCAAGGGGGCCCTTATTGCCAGAAGGCTGCTGCTTTCAACCTCCACGGCGAGTGACATGCCTACATAGTTGCTTGGTAGGGTGAAGAATAGGAACATCCACTAAGTCATCCTGAAGCATCCTACTAACTCCATTATCCAGGGAATGTGGAGACCCCTTCAGGGAGGAATCCCTGCAGGGCACCAGCTAGTTGGCTGCGGAGAGACGACAGAGCAGCAACACTCCCACCAACACAGCTCCTGCAGCGTTGAAAAAATGTGTTCGCAACCTCTATTTGAAACTACAGGCTAGCTGGGCTTCTGTGTCTCTCTTCTTGAAAATAATTTACTAACAGTTTGCTATGAGCTTCAGTGGGTTCGCAAATACAGCCCTAACCCCGCCTCCCGAAACAAGCACAGCCAGTGAAATGGCAAACACACAAGCACACACCAGTACGGCAAACAGAGAGAAAGCAGAGGCCTTACTCTCTCTATAGATCCTGGCTGCACATACACTGTACGAGCGGGAGATGACCAACTCGCAAGTTGGTGCTGTAGAAACAAGCAGTTTTGGCAGTGAGCCAAAACACCAGTCAACAAAGATCACTAAATACACTGTGGCATTCTCATAGTTGCAGTGTTAACTTGAATATAATCTTGGTTATTAACCCAGAACTAAAGTCTTGGTCAGATGCTCGATTAAGTTCTGGTTCCATACATGTTAAGAGAAGAGATAGAATGAGGTTTGGAACTGGAAAGAAGAGCTCCACCCTCACTCTTTGCAAGTTACAGACATGTCCAAACTACTGTAACTAATGCTGCTCATTATCTCACTCATCTTGTGGTATCATGACAGCTCTATGGTACGTAGTTAGTTTGTCCACGAGACAGCAACTCTAATAGAGCTTATTTACACAGGGTATTTGAACGTATTTTATACATCTTGCACCGATGTATAAAATAACATCCCTACTGAGAAAAAACAGCACACATTTCAAGCTGGTCCATGCTGTTTTATGCTGGTCCATGAAAGTCTATAACTGGTCAGTACTGTTCAGAGGCTGGTCAAGCTGGTCTGACCAGCATGGTCTAGCTGGTCAAGCTGGTCTAACTCAGCGATGGGCAACTTTGATGTGGGGGCCACAAAACAAAGTGGCGTACCCAGAGCTATACCCACACATGAAGTCAACTGATTTGTGCGATCAATCTATTTGTGCAGATAGACTACTTAACTCTCTTAACTAAATGCATTATAGCAGTAGCAAGGGCCGGCCCTAGCTTTTTGGGGGCCCTAAGCAAGAGGGCCCCCATGGCGGATAGAAAATGTACATTTCCGGCAATTCTACACATTTTGCCATGGGGCATAGAGAAATGTTGCCGTTTTAACGCATATTTTCTGCAATTCTACACATTTTTCCATGACTCATGCCATGTTAATATGATATATGATATCTGAATTAGAGTGACTAATACAATCAATGTGGGCCCCCAAAGGTCAGGGCCCATGGGCACGTGTCCTGCTTGCCTGGTCGGTATTCGACATGTTTAGATAGCTGGCTAGACTAACTTACCAATCAAAAAACTGTTGTCTGACATTGCTAATTGAGTGACTGTCAGTGACTGACATAACAAGAGAACAACCACATTTCAAAATATTTTTGTTGTGTGGTCTAGCTGGTGAAGCTGGTGACCAGCCTTCACTGTGTTTTGGACACTGGTGACCAACATTCACTGTGTTTTGGACAGTGGTATGGTGGTGACCAAGCTGGTCCATGCTGTTCTATGCAGGTCCAACCTGGTTAAGTTGGTCAAACTGGCCTGACCACACCCATCATTATCATATTTTCCAGCATGCTCTATTGCAGTTGAGTTTTAAAATGGTTTTGTTTCAATATCATTTTAGTTTTGTTTGTTTTTGCATTTGATTAATTCATCTTATTTTACACAAAGATAAATAACATACCTTTTTCTAAACTAATCCAATATGTTAGATTGACTTCTTGCACTCATAACTGAAGTTTAGATGGTTTAGGTAGTCTCATTCAATCTTCTTTTCAATCCTTCTGAATGCAGATTGGGGGTGAAGAAAAGTTCCAATTGTTGGATATCCCCACCCTGGCTGGATTCTACTGTGAATTAAACATCACTTTGCAAGCCAGCATGATATGACTTGATATGCTGGTTACCAGTATTGGATTCTAGCTTGAAATACTTGCTACACTAGAAGTTAATGATAACAGCTGCATCTTCTCATGAAGCGTCGGAGGTTCCTTTGGTATCGGCCAACATTTTCATGGGATCGCCGGGGAATAACTCGCCGGGGAATGTCCTACTGCTTCACTGTAGTGTACTATTCCTATCATTTGTGGGGGGCGAGTTAGAGAAGCCCCTGATGGGGCTAGGGTTTGGCCTGAGGGCTCCGGCTCTAAATGGACAACAGCCATCAACTATTATTATGGGAAGCATGAGTGGAAGTCTGAAATAACCATACACTTTGTTTTCCTGGAGCTAAGATATTGGATTTATTAGAAATCATGCCCACCATCAAGAAACAGATTCCTGCTCAAACTGTTGTGTTCCATATTGGGTCTAATGATATTATGTGTGTGAAATCTGTAAAGCTAAGAGACAATTTCTTACATCTCTTGGAGAATGCTCAGAAATTAGCAGGACATATAATTGTCTCAGGCCCAATTCCATCTCGCCGTTGTGAGTGTTTGGCCATCTTCGGTCTCTTCACCAGTGGTTAATATGTCTGACCAAGGACTTGGGCATGTCCTTCTGGAATAGGCCTGGCTACTTTGTGGAAGACGGAATTCACCTGGGTGAAAATGGCTCCCAGGTGTTATCATCAAACATTGGAAAGGTTATTGGCCAACTAAATTGATATGAGGACAATATTAGCATAACATGTTAGTCAGTTTATACCATCTCCACTTTGGTCTCTTTGAGAGTTCCACATGTTGTATCTGAAAGTGATGACATGCCAAATGGTGCTAACCGGAGAAATGTAATTGCTATTCCTACTTTGTTTTTTTCCCCCTAATAGGTATAAGGGTGGATATTGATCCAACACCTGCTGCTTATTCAAACCAGCCCACTGGTTTGAGGGAGATAGCCGATAGTTTTTAGCTGTTTCAGGGGCATGGCGGACGTAAAGGTAATGGCGGACTGAACAAAGTTATGTAGGACACCTCAAGATAAAACGTAATATTCAATATTGGCAAGTTAGACAAATATTAGTACTACATAATCTGGTGGGTGATAACCTTCAACCTGGATAATAACACAAAACAAATCTTAAGACTAGAGACATTTATCAACAAATATTTTACGAAAACAAGCAACACCCAAACATGACGGAGAGTAAGACAGGGGAACCGATTTCAAAACGGAAACGTGACTCTTCCACAGACACAGACGATTTAATAATGTCACCACCGGGAATGGTAAAGGTCGAAACCGATCTGTTAAAATCAATAAATGACAAACTGGGTATACTTGAATTAGTTAGTAAGGATATAAAAGAGTTGAAGGCTTCGGACAGAGAGGCCAAAGGTATGACCGCCCAATCGTTGCCAAATTTGCTTCATTTAAAGATAAAATAATGGTTAAAAGCCTGGGTAAAAGACTTGCTGGGACCAAAATTGGCATGAATTATCAGTTTCCAAAGAAAATTGCAGAACGGCGCAAAGTTCTGTATCCAATTTTCAAAGAAAATAGATTAAAAGCTAAACGAGTAGCTCTCGTCGTTGATAAACTATATATTGATAACCAGTTGTTCAGAGACACAAAGACTACTCCATGTTTTTTTTTTAACTGCAAAGTTCTCATAGATGAGGAAAATAAACACAATTCTAGCCCGGTTATGGATTGTAACAATACAATAAAAAATGTAGCTTTTCTATATATCTTCACATATAACTAATTGAACACACAAGCACTAATTCAACATAGTGAAGATAAAAACTAAGTAAACAGAAAGCACAGTATGTGTGGATGGCGTGGTGTATGTTTATTTTGATTTGTTATGTTTGTAAGTTGAGTGAGTGAGTAATGAAATGGTTGCATATCCCAGAGCCAATGTATTAGTGTGGGCCGGGGTATGAGAGGGCTTCAATGTTGTTCAGATGATGGATATACTTTTATAATGAATTATACATCTTATTTATTTCTTGTCCTATCGTGGTGGAACAGTTTTAAAATAGAAGATACATTTGATTTGTTATTGTCCTATCATGGGGAACTATATTTTAAAAATAAATGATATCCAATTATTTATTTATGATCCTATTTTAATGGTACGGTCCATGACCCTATACCCTAGACACCCACCTGAATGACCTAGAGACTCAGGAGAAGTCCCTAACTGTTTTATGTGCATGCTGTAAGTGGTCTGTATGCAGCCAAATGATGGTCAGAGACCAAGAGCAGCACTGCCCCTCAATATTCTGAGCCTGCTTGGCAGGGTTGGTCCTGCAAAGCCAAAGCCCCCTAAAGGGAGAGCATACTACACAAGGAAATTCTCAAAGCTGCTAATGAGAACCTTGATGACCTTGTACCTAGCTGGTGGGGATTACGGTGGGTTGCCCCCACCCAGGCAGTGGCAGTGCTGGCAACACTAGCTGCAGTAACCCATGGGGAGGGGGTCACACTCGAACATTCAGAGAGGGGGTATATTATTGTGACCCTAGTGGCACAGAATTAAAGTTGGACTGCATGGAGATGCTTGGGAATATGGTCAATACGGGTGACCGTATTGTGGGTGTTTCAGGGAAAAGGTGTACATTTGACCTCCATCATCTAGGATGTGACAATGGTAAATAAAATCTCTTAATTTTTGCCTATTTTTTTGTGCGGTCTTGCAAGCCTTCTCGTGCAGCTGCAACTGCAGGTACATTTGTAAATCAAGAACTATCTTGAGTTAGGCTCTGGGGTGGTGAAATTGTTGAGTTAGTGAGTTGTGTGGGGGTATTGGTTGAGTGTGTGTGGGTGTATGTGTGTATCCCACAACTGTTGCGAAGAAGTAAAAGATGTTAGGGACAATAGAGGATGATCCACAGCTATATATATAACACAAATCGAGGTGAGGACGATGGAAATGCATTTGGCAGTTAATCTACTTCAATTCGGTAAATGGCACTGTGTGCTCTTTTCAAAGGATGTATCCCAGTCGGTTATGGGTTATGGGATACAGTAGGTCGAGGGTGGTTTCCCGGGCATTGGGATGACAAACCAACTCGGGATGAGTTTTTAATGGTACGTTTACAAACATATATTTTGATAAAAATAATTGAAAGTTGTGTCTCATTATGATAGGTGGTGAAATAAATATAACCAGTTACAATTGTAATGGCCTAGCAGATAATAAGAAAATACAATCAGTATTTACCTGGCTAAAAGAGAAGGAATATAATATATATTGTTTACAGGAAACACATTCAACAGTTTTAGATGAAGTTTTGTGGAAAAAGAACTGGGGGGGGGCGAAATATATTTCTCCCATGGGCAAAGAAATTCAAAAGATGTGATGGTTTTAATTAACAATAATTTCGATCCAAATGTGCAAATTGTCCAAACAGATCCTCAGGGTAGATGGATTACTGGACAATAAACAGATATGGCTTATTAACCTATACGGTCCGAATAATGATGATCCAAGCTTCTTTTAAAATATATATAAGAATCTATCAACTCTACAAGCAACACTAGACTCTATTATTATGGTGGGAGATTTTAATACGGTCTTAAATACCTCTATGGACTGGAAAGGAAATCACACTACAAACTACAAACTATCACCCTCAGGCACTTAAGGAAATCATGAATGTCATGGATATATTGCAATTAGTGGATATATGGAGACTTAAATACACTGACCTAGTGAGATATACATGGCGGAGGCTTAATCAAGCTAGTCGCCTTGACTACTTTCATATACCATTCTCTCTGGCACCAAAAGTTTAAAAAGTGTTGATACGGGACATAATGCAGTCGGATCATCACATAATTGGCATATACAGTGCCTTGCGAAAGTATTCGGCCCCCTTGATCTTTGCGACCTTTTGCCACATTTCAGGCTTCAAACATAAAGATATAAAACTGTATTTTTTTGTGAAGAATCAACAACAAGTGGGACACAATCATGAAGTGGAACGACATTTATTGGATATTTCAAACTTTTTTAACAAATCAAAAACTGAAAAATTGGGCGTGCAAAATTATTCAGCCCCTTTACTCTCAGTGCAGCGAAATCTCTCCAGAAGTTCAGTGAGGATCTCTGAATGATCCATTCATATATAATTTATAAATTACTATACAAAATTCTTGCAACTAATAGAATGTTATAAATATGGGGGATACAATCTTTCCAGCTCTGCAGATTCTGCTGTGAGGAGGCAGAGTCATTAGATAATTTATTTTGGTATTGTCCACATGTAGCTCATTTTTGGTCACAGGTCCAGGAATGGCTGAAGAATTGCAACATTTGCCTAGAACTAACACTACAGATAGCAATACTGGGTGGTTTGAAAAGCCATAGTTTTATTTTTAATTTACAATCTGTAGAAGCTATGAGAATAGGAAGGTTCAATTCCTTTGTGAAGCATCACAGCACAGTTGAAAAATGTATGACAAGTAGAAATCCGAAATGGATGATGTTGAGAGACAGATGGGAGGGGTTGAATGGAGCTGAAGGGTGGGACTAATAACAAGATAAACAATGTAAAGCATACGGGATCTGTAAAATGTATATAGGTTCGGAACTTTTGTGAAATAGCATAGTTACAAATAGAAATCAAACTGGATGGACATCAGAAATAGAGGAAGGACTAAGAACAAACAAGAGAGAACTATTGTAAAGTAGACTGTGTCTGTAGAATGTGTATAAAATGTATGGATTGAAGGTAGAAGCAGAAGTGTTTATCAGTTTGCTCCATTTGGGAGATCCGTGGAAGGGTTTGCGTGGAATAATAATAAAGGTATATTCTTTAAAAAAGTATGTATGTCTATATAGGTATGTGTATGTATATATGTGTAGACAGTATGCATGCGTGTATGGATATATATATATTTTCCCCAAAAATATGGGGGATTGGAAATGATGCAGACAATTACATTGGAAGCAACATTCTTTCCGCAATATTAATCTGATCCACCCTCTAAAAAATAAAAAATTTTAAAAAATAGGTTTAATCCAATCTTTGAGTCTCCTGTTGTTCTGAAATCTCAAAGTAATCTGACTTGTATTGAAACTCTGTATGATTTTAATGCAGAAAAGGTTTGACATTTTTACATCTTAATATTCATAGTTTATTACCTAAAGTGGATCATGTCAAGATCTGGGCCTCTCAGGCAGACCCTGATATTTGTATTGTATCTGAGACCTGGTTAACTGATAAAACCCTGCACTGAGGTTTCTATGGATGGTTACAATGTGTTTAGGGCTGATAAGAAAGTCAAAGGTGGTGGTGTTGCTATTTACACAAGGCATATTCTTTCTGTGTCTCTGTTGGATCTCTAGGGGCGCTATTTCATTTTTGGATAAAAAACGTTCCCGTTTTAAGCGCGATATTTTGTCACGAAAAGATGCTCGACTATGCATATTCTTGACAGTTTTTGAAAGAAAACACTCTGAAGTTTCAGAATCTGCAAAGATATTGTCTGTAAGTGCCCCAGAACTCATTCTACAGGCGAAACCAAGATGAAACGTCAAACAGGAAATGAGCAGAATTTCTGAAGCTCTGTTTTCTAATGTCTCCTTATATGGCTGTGAATGCGACAGGAATAAGCTTAGACCTTCTGCCGTTTCCCCAAGATGTCGGCAGCATTGTGACGCATTTGTAGGCATATCATTGGAAGATTGACCATAAGAGACTACATTTTCCAAGTGTCCGCCTGGTGTCCTGCGTCGAAATTGGTGCGCAAAGCCAGCTGCAAGTATTTTTCCATTTGATTGAGAGGAGAAACCATGCTTCCACGAACGATATATCATCGAAGAGATATGTGAAAAACACCTTGAGGATTGATTCTAAACCACGTTTGCCATGTTTTCAGTCGATATTATGGAGTTAATTTGGAAAAAAGTTCGCGTTTTGAGGACTGAATTTTCTGGGTTTTTTTGTAGCCAAATGTGATGTACAAAATGGAGCTATTTCTAATACACAAAGAATCTTTTTGGAAAAAACTGAGCATTTGCTATCTAACTGAGAGTCTCCTCATTGAAAACATCCGAAGTTCTTCAAAGGTAAATGATTTTATTTTAAGGATTTTATGTTTTTGTTGAAATGTTGCTTGCTGGATGCTAACGCTAATGCTAACGCTAAATGCTACGCTAGCTAGCTACTTTTACACAAATTATTGTTTTCCTATGGTTGAGAAGCGTATTTTGAAAATCTGAGATGACAGTGTTGTTTACAAAAGGCTAAGCTTGAGAGATGGCATTTTTATTTCATTTCATTTGCGATTTTCATGAATAGTTAACGTTGTGTTATGCTAATGAGCTTGCTGATAGATTTACACAATCCTGGATACAGGGGTTTTTTCATAGCTAAACGTGACGCAGAAAACGGAGCGATTTGTCCTAAACAAATAATCTTTCAGGAAAAACTGAACATTTGCTATCTGAGAGTCTCCTCATTGAAAACATCTGAAGTTCTTCAAAGGTAAATGATTTTATTTGAATGCTTTTCTGTTTTTTTGTGTAAATGTTGCCAGCTGAATGCTAATGCTAAATGCTACGCTAAATGCTACGTTAGCCATCAATACTGTTGCACAAATGCTTGTTTTGCAATGGTTTAGAAGCATATTTTGAAAATCTGAGATGACAGTGTTGTTAACAAAAGGCTAAGCTTGAGAGCTAGCATATTTATTTCATTTCATTTGCGATTTTCATGAATAGTTAACGTTGCGTTATGGTAATGAGCTTGAGTCATTCACGATCCCGGATCCGGGATGGGGAGATCAGAAAGGTTAATGGCTACCTCCAGTCCTAAACTATTTTAATTGTTGGCTTTAAGTCTTCAGTTGGGTTCAAAGTCAAAAATAACAGTTATAAGAATCTATCGTCCACCCTCTGCCAGGAAGTGTGGACTAAACAAACTTACTGATTTAATTACCATTTTTACTACCCCAGAGGTGTTGATCGCCAGAGATTTTAATCTTGCATGGGGAACGCAGGATGCTGACTGTTTAAACAACTTTGGACAAGTGGGCTTTGTAATCAGCAGTCAAAATTAGATTAGTACAAAACTTAAAGGACCCTACGAAATCGAATTTGATTGACCTCATATTTACAAAAACTCCAGAGAAATGTGCTGGGAGTGGGGTATTTGCTTAGGATATTAGTGACCACTGTCCCATTATATGTGTCAGGGATATACGGATGCCTCGTTCCAATCCTCTTTATCAACAAGAGGAATTTAAAACATTTAAATTAACAAGCCTTTTTTTGTGACCTTTATTTTTGGGATTTTGATTGTATTGCATCTATACCTGACCCAGAGGTGGCTCTGAACCCCTTCACAAATGTTTTCAATTGTATTGTAGATAAACATGCTCCCTTTAAAAATGGAGAATTAAAAATCGGTCTTGCCCTTGGTTCAGTCCAGAGCTATCTGAAGTCATGCACAACAGAGATGCTGCCTGGGCCAAAGCTAGACTCACAGACTCCGGCCCAGACTGGCAGTATTTTAGGCGATTGAGAAATCTGTGTGTAAAACTAGTTAAAAAAGCTAAATCAGATTATTATGTTATACACTATCTGAATGTACAGGGAACCCAGCAAAATTCTGGAAAGCTGTTAAATCACTGAAGGGTTGTGTCTCCTCTTCTCTCCCCAAATTAAATAATTTAGATTCTGGCCCTATTACTGACAAAATTGATATAATTAATTAATTTAATCACCATTTTATATCTGCAGGCTTAATATTTGAATGTATTTCAAAGCCAGCTCTTGAATAGAGTAGTTTGGATGTAGATGGTGAAAATCTATCGAATGATACTAAAAATGCTGGTCAGGAGTTTTCTTTTCGGGAATTCACTGATAAAGAAGTCCTGGAAGCTTTGTTTACCTTTCTAGCGCAGGGGTTCCGCTAGCGGAACACATCGACAATATTCCGCTGAAAAGGCGAAATTCAACATTTTAGACATATGTAACTTTCACACATTAACAAGTCCAATACAGCAAATGAAAGATAAACATCTTGTTAATCTACCCATCGTGTCCGATTTAAAGATAGACTTCTCCTTAACCTTTTTGGGATATGGGGCAGCATTTTCACTTTTGGATGAATAGCCTGCCCAGAGTGAACCTACTCTGTCCCAGATGCTAATATATGCATATTATTATTAGTATTGGATAGAAAACACTCTGACGTTTCTAAAACTGTTTGAATGATGTCTGTGAGTATAACAGAACTCATATGGCAGGCGAAAACCTATACTCCCGATTCCTGCTTACAAGCAACAATTAAAGCAGGAATCACCATTGACTCGGTCTTTAAAAAAGTGGTCAGATGAAGCAGATGCTAACAAAGCAGTCCTGTAGTTTAGCACAGACTGGAATATGTTCCGGGATTCTTCCGATGGCGTTGAGGAGTACACCACATCAGCCACTGGTTTTATCAATAAGTGCATCGAGGACATCATCCCCACAGTGACTGTATTTACATACCCCAACCAGAAGCCATAGATTACAGAAAACATTTGCATTGAGCTAAAGGGTAGAGCTGCCACTTTCAAGGAGCGGGTCTTTAATCCGGAAGCATATAAGAAATCCTGCTATTCCCTCCGACGAACCATCAAACAGGCAAAGCGTCAATACAGGATTAAGATCGAATCAAACTACACCGAATCGTACTACAGCGGCTCCAAAGCTAGTCGGATGTGGAAGGGCTTGCAAACTATTACAGACTGCAAAGGGAAGCACAGCTGAAAGCTGCCAGTGACACAAGACTTCTCCTTAACCTTTTTGGGATATGGGGCAGCATTTTCACTTTTGGATGAATAGCCTGCCCAGATTGAACCTACTCTGTCCCAGATGCTAATATATGCATATTATTATTAGTATTGGATAGAAAACACTCTGCAGTTTCTAAAACGGTTTGAATTATGTCTGTGAGTATAATAGAACTCATATTGCAGGCAAAAACCTGAGAAATTCCACTTCCTGTTTGTATAATTTCTGGGGGTGGCAGATTTTCAAACAAGCTCTCATTGAAATGACAGCGAGAAATGGATGAGTTTTCACTTCCTACGCCTTCCATTAGAAATCAGCAGTCAATAGAACTTTGTCTGATGACTCTAATGTGAAGGGGAGTCGAATGAGACAGGAAATAGTCACCACTGCCACGAGTAGACCATTCTTTCACCATGCACGTTCACAGGGGAAGGACCTGCGTTCCACCGGTCATCTGAAGTCATTCTAATTCTCCGGTTGGAACGTTATTCAAGATATATGTAAAAAACATTCTAAAGATTGATTCAGTACATCGTTTGACATGTTTCTACTGACTGTTACGGAACTTTTGGACATTTCGTCACGTTATAGTGGACTTTGGAATTGTTTACCAAACGCGCGAACCAAAGTAGCTAATTGGACATAAATAACGGACATTTTCGAACAA
This sequence comes from Oncorhynchus mykiss, assembly GCF_057628025.1. Classification (NCBI taxonomy): domain Eukaryota; kingdom Metazoa; phylum Chordata; class Actinopteri; order Salmoniformes; family Salmonidae; genus Oncorhynchus; species Oncorhynchus mykiss. The sequence goes on from NC_143025.1 coordinate 47,584,594, forward strand.
ATCAAGCATTTATTGTGGACCTGGGATTCCTAGGACTGAATTCTGATGAAGTTCATCAAAGGTAAGGAAACATTTATCATGTATTTTCTGGTTTCTGTTGACTCCAACATGGCGGCTAATTTGGCTTCTGTTCTGAGCGCCGTCTCAGATTATTGCATGTGTTGTTTTTTCCATAAACTTTTTTTGAAATCTGACACAGCAGTTGCATTGAGGAGAGGTTTATCTATAATTCCATGTGTATAACTTGTATTATCATCTACATTTATGATGAGTATTTCTGTTGAAACGATGTGGCTATGCAAAATCACTTGATGTTTTTGGAACTAGTGAATCTAATACGCCAATGTAAACTCAGATTTTTTTATTTAAATATGAACTTTATCAAACAAAACTTACATGTATTGTGTAATATGAAGTCCTATGAGTGTCATCTGATGAAGATAATTCAAGGTTAGTGATTCATTTGATCTCTATTTCTGCTTTTTGTGAATGCTATATTTTGCTGGAAAATGGCTGTGCTTATTGTGGTTTGGTGGAGACCTAACATAATCACTTGTAGTGCTTCGCTGAAAAGCCTATTTGAAATCGGACACTTTGGTGGGATTAACAACAAGATTAACTTTAAAATGATATGAGACACATGTATGTTTTAGGAATTGTAATTATGAGATATCTGTGGTTTGAATTTGGAGCCCTCTATTTTCACTGGTAGTTGTCATATCGATCCCGTTACCGGCATTGCAGCCATAACAAGTTAAACATTTGGATAATAAAGCATTTAAAGCATTGTGAAGATATAAGACACCTGCATTTGTTTATTAGGCACTTTGTGCAGTCTGACTGTCACGTGTGCTCCCTCTCCAGCCTATAGGTCACCAGGCTGCTCGTTACTGCTGTTTTGAGTAAGAAATGTAACACTTTAGAATACATAAGCATCGAAGCATCGAATACATTGCAAGTTGAGGGATTTTCACAACAGTAGCCGGGCTAATAGGAAACATTTGCATTATGGGCTACACCTCCTACAGTACTACTATATTTGTGAAAAACAAGTGTTTTCAAAATGCCTCCAATTGTCCATCGCTACTGTAAATAAACACAGCATCTTGTTTACATTCTTTATTGTAACCACAATGTCACACATAATTTGTACCTACCTTTCCAATTACTTTTAGAGTTTGGGATTTACAAATGTGCACTTTTCATTATTAGTTACATCGTTTTAGTTCGAACGTGCAGACTTTTTTTCTTTAAATTAATGTTTTATGTAGGATGCTACATTTTTTGACCAGTTGCAATTGTAAGTAGGCCTAATAAAAAAAAAATACTACTTCTATTAGGCTGCATAGCCTACCTCAGCCAGTTAATTTATTTCATATTGGTCTAGGCTCCGAAGAAATAGACTCCAATTAAGCCCTCTTGTTGTTTGTAAAGTCTAATTAAAATGAAGATTATTGTAAAAATGAATTGCTCGACTGGTGAAGGTTTTCTGTGCAATACTTGCATAACAAGTTAACTATTTTCCGCACCAGCCACTGTTTACCTCCTATTGACTGTGCTGCGGTTGCCGCCAGTTGTTTTTTAAATGTAACCTTTATTTAACTAGACAAGTCGGGTAAAAACTTGGTTTGAGCTTTGACTAGTTGTCTGTTAGGTTATGACAAACAGAGTGAAAACTAATACTAGTGTCCAAAACACAGCGAAGGCAGGTCACCAGCAAAAACACAGTGAAGGCTGGTCACCAGCAAAACCAGCATTTATACTGGATCAGCCTATGATGGTCTATGCTGAACTCACAATACAATGCAGCCAAATTATTGCTGTACTTTTGCAACTTCACTTTTTCAAAGTCCATGAGAAGTAAGTTATTATCCAACCAATACACAGTACTGGGTTAGAAAATAGAATTGTACTAAGATCGGTTTTACATTATTCATGTGGAATTGAGCAGCTGAATCTGCAGTTTGAACAATAACTCAGCTTTTACCACACCACTGATTTGGTAAATAGCTGAGGGATGGGGCTGGAGACATGTAACCACTCTCAAATTCATAGACTGACCATCCATATGACTTGAACATGTTTGGACTTTATACAGTGTTTGTTTACAATTAGATAGAAGTAAAAACAAGGTTATATTTTGGGTAATGATGGGGTAAGACAGTTGAACTAAGCTCATGAGGCATTTATAAGTTACATTCCTTAAGGATCAAAGGGTATATATATATAATTTAAAAGTAAAACAATGGATGTAGCAATTGCAGATTGCCCCTTTAACATCTTAACTTACTTATCATTGTCCTCGTCCAGCGCAACCCTCTCAAAGTGGAGGTGAAGCCTGTGTCCCTCCTTGGCCTCCAGTAGCCAATGGCAGCTCAGATTATTGCCGTTGCTATGGTTACTCGTAGATGGAGGAGGCGGCGAGAAGATTCTACCCACGGTCGCGTTTCGGATCCACCCTCCACATGACACAGCTAACAGTTGGGAAGAACAAGTGTCATCAGTTATGTACACTGTGTGTGGACACTAGCGTTGGGGCCAGCCACAGAAACTTCCCTCAACTGTGTGAGATGTGGGGCCTTCTGTGGAAAAACAATTTCCAATGAGCTCACAGTACCCATACTGGCCAAAACAAAGTTGCATTGTGCGTTTCAGGAAACACATTTTCTGTGCAGGCCAGACAATTATTGTATCCTATTGACATGGTCAAAGATTCTACAGTCAGAAGATAGCGAACACTAACCCACACACTGAGGTTCAGGAGAGCTCCAATGGGGTTGAGTCATGTTCAAGCAGGTGGCTACCTCGTGGCCCCTGACCTGGAAGCCAGGGTCACAGTGGAAGTGGGCATGGCCTCCGGGGTGGATGTCCGTTACTGTCACACCCCCTCCATCAGGAGAAAGAGGGAACATGCAGGAGAGGAGGAAGGCTGTTGCATGTAGGACAGATTAAGGGAGTGAGAAAGATAGAAGAAAGAGAGAGTGCTACAGATCAATTGTACAAAACAAGGCAGGATGACATGTGAACAAACCATCACACTCAAAGCGCTCACTGGGGTGGAATAACTTATTTTATTACAAAATATATATTTAACCTTTATTTTAACTCGGCAAGTCAGCTAAGAACAAATCCTTATTTACAATAACGGCCTACCCTGACCAAACCTGGGACTCTAAAACACGGCCGGATGTGATACATCTTGATAATGTATTCATGCGAAATTTGAGTAGTCGTTTCACTTTTTTATTTTTATTAAACTAAAATAATCACCTCAAGTTTGGTGTGCTTCCCCTCCTTGTTGTGGACAGCACCCTTATAAAACCATTGTATTGACTCAAACATGTTTTCTTGGAAAAAGAAAAGACGCCACTCTGAATTTACCTTGATAGTGTAGGCTGAACACACCATGATCAGTCTGCCGGAGACTGCGGTAGTAAATCTGCACCTGATTGGTTGAGCTTCGAATCACCTGACCCTCACGCATCAGGGTCTCATTGGCTAAGAGTTCTGGTCCCGTCCCGCCATAGCCAAGGATAGTCAGGGACTCGTCCTTGGATAGGTTTACTTTCTTCACCTGGGGAGAGGGGAGATGGTGGACATCTAGTGATTCATTAAGGAATCATTGAGGAGTAAAAATGCCTAACCAACATGTATACATTATTCAAAACTGGTTCTACACAATGTCAAATGGATTTCACATGATGTAAACTGCAACTGTTTGCTTGCAGAGGACTACAGGGGTGAAGTAGGTACTCTTAGCAAACAGGTAGCTGGGGAATCCACACCTGCCTACTTTTTCTTTCTCTTCTACCCCAATAGCCGGACACCGCTCTAGCCTGGTGGAAGTGTCTGCTCCCCACAGCTGAATGGCTGGTACTCTGCAGCGATCCCTCTCAGAAAGGGTCTCCCCCTTCCCTGGAGAATGGAGTTGGTGGGATGCTCCTGGATGACTTGGTGGATTTTCCTGTTCTCAATCCTACCAACCAGCCATGGAGATATAACACTTGCAGTGGAACTCGAAAGCAGGGTCCTCTGGCAACGGGGGCCTTCTTGGAGATGTTAAGCCTGGACCGGACACAGACTAGAAACAGCTTCGCCGCCCTGCATCCAGAGGTTTCGGCACCTTCTTCCCTGGGGGCTTCCAATTCGAGATCGGATCCAGAGGTACCTGCGCCTCTGTCTGGTCTCCCTCTCCGGTGGCTTCTACCTCGGGTTCAGATCCACTGTGAGGCTGTCTGAGACTCCAGTCCATTCATCATCCACAATGGATACTACAGCTGGCTCCGGTCCATCGGGCCCTTCGGTCCTCGAGGGGTTTGCGAAATCAGTTGAGGCGAAAGAACAGACGTTCCTCCTCAGCTATTGCACCAGCTGTCGTCATTGCCAGTTTTATGGTAAAAATAAATCATAGTTCCCAGGGCAAAAACTCTGTGCTATCCTGGATTATGAGTACAGGACATTACAAGGCTGCTTTCGACATTTCTACAACAGTTGCCGGGAGCTGACGCTGTCGTATTCCATGTGGGGTCAAACGACATTAGGAGGGCTAGCTCGGAAATTCTCAAAATGTATTTTAACGAACTGAAAAAGCGCCAAATTATTCAGGTCCGGTACCATCATAGGGTAGCGGGTGTGAAAGATTCAGCTGAATACTGGCATTACACACCTGGCTAAAATAGTGCTGTAGCTCTATAGATAACTTTGACACCTTCTGGAAACTTTCTACATTTCCTGTAGAAATGATGAAGTCCATCTGAATCATATTTACTCCTGGACTCAGTGACCCAAGCCCAGCTCAGTTAATCCCTACCATTGTGTCTCTGAGTTATCATAAAGCTGCAGCAAATGTACATTATCCCAGGGGCGTTGGCAGACACAATGTAAGTAACATAATTATGTCCCTCTAACGGCCCTGAATGCCTCTGTTAAGCCTACAGCTATTGTATGCAGTAACATGAACCAGAGTTAAACTGTTAGCATTGACACAGTTGCCCTAGTAGGAAATCCATTGTGTGCAGCTCACCCTGCACTATCAGCTCAAACATAAATAACATGAGCATGTCTATTTCTGTTAAGCATTGAAAACAATCACGAACCCCAGAAAAATGTGAAAAAATAGCCCTTATTAACATATGTAGCCTAAGAAGTTCATGAAATCATTAACTTGCTTATAAGACGGCATTCATATTCATATTCTCTGAAACTCACCTAGATAATACCTTTGATACAGTGGCAGCAATACATGGTTATAAAATGAACAGAAAAAAACTTATGCCAATGGTGGAGGTGTTGCTGTTTATATTCAGAATCACATTCCTGTAAAGCTTAGAGAGGATCTCATGTTAAGCACTGTTGCAGTAATATGGCTACAGGTTCATCTGATTCTGTTGTGCACGTGAGTGAGGACCCAAAAGCGGTTTAACAAAAACAGAGTCCTTTAATGTCAAAACACAGGTAAGACATAGATCCTCTTCAAATCCACTACGATGGCAAAATAAACAACCCGCAGAGAGGGCGACAAATGAAACAAAGTCCTTCTGAATATCACAGACGAGTTCCCCTTCTAGCAGCAGAGGAGAATAGCTGGGTTAGAGTCCCCTTCTAGCAGCAGAGGAGAATAGCTGGGTTGTAGAGGACAGAGGTACCTGATCACACGTAGCCTCAGATGAACAGGCAGATTCCGACAGGACAGGACAAGGTTGAAGCAAAAAAGACGATAGTTTGGTTCTGGCATGTGAAACTCAAACGAGAATCTGACAAAGACAGAAGCAGGAACAGAGAGAGAAATAGAGACCTAATCAGAGGGAAAAAAGGGAACAGGTGGGAAAAGGGTGAACGAGGTAGTTAGAGAAGATGAGGAGCAGCTGGGGGAAGGAGAGGGAGAGAAGGTAACCTAATACGACCAGCAGAGGGAGACGGAGTGAAGAGAAAGAACAGGAACAAGACATAATATGACAATACATGACAGTACCCCCCCACTCACCGAGCGCCTCCTGGCGCACTCGAGGAGGAAACCTGGTGGCAACGGAGGAAATCATCGATCAGCGAACGGTCCAGCACGTCCCGAGAGGGAACCCAACTCCTTTCCTCAGGACCGTACCCCTCCCAATCCACTAGGTACTGATGACCACGGCCCCGAGGACGCATGTCCAAAATCTTACGGACCCTGTAGATAGGTGCGCCCTCGACAAGGATGGGGGGGGGGGGGGGAGACGAGCGGGGGCGCGAAGAACGGGCTTAACACAGGAGACATGGAAGACCGGGTGGACGCGACGAAGATATCGCGGAAGAAGAAGTCGCACTGCGACAGGATTAATGATCTGAGAAATACGGAACGGACCAATGAACCGCGGGGTCAACTTGCGAGAAGCTGTCTTAAGGGGAAGGTTCTGAGTGGAGAGCCAAACTCTCTGACCGCGACAATATCTAGGACTCTTAGTTCTACGCTTATTAGCGGCTCTCACAGTCTGCGCCCTATAACGGCAAAGTGCAGACCTGACCCTCTTCCAGGTGCGCTCGCAACGTTGGACAAAAGCCTGAGTGGAGGGGACGCTGGACTCGGCGAACTGAGACGAGAACAGCGGAGGCTGGTACCCGAGGCTACTCTGAAAAGGAGATAGCCCGGTCGCAGACGAAGGAAGCGAGTTGTGGGCGTATTCTGCCCAGGGGAGCTGTTCTGACCAAGACGCAGGGTTACGAAAAGAAAGACTGCGTAAGATGCGACCAATAGTCTGATTGGCCCGTTCTGCTTGACCGTTAGACTGGGGGTGAAAGCCGGAAGAGAGACTGACGGAAGCCCCAATCAAACGGCAAAACTCCCTCCAAAATTGAGACGTGAATTGCGGACCCCTGTCCGAAACGACGTCTGACGGAAGGCCATGAATTCTGAAAACATTCTCGATGATGATTTGTGCCGTTTCTTTAGCAGAAGGGAGCTTAGCAAAGGGAATAAAATGAGCCGCCTTAGAGAACCTATCGACAACCGTAAGAATAACAGTCTTCCCCGCTGACGAAGGCAGTCCGGTGATAAAATCTAAGGCGATGTGAGACCACGGTCGAGAGGGAATGGGAAGCGGTCTGAGACGGCCGGCAGGAGGGGAGTTACCGGACTTAATCTGCGCGCAGACCGAACAAGCAGCCACGAAACGACGCGTGTCATGCTCCCGGGTGGGCCACCAAAAACGCTGGCGAATGGAAGCAAGCGTACCCCGAACGCCGGGGTGGCCGGCTAACTTGGCAGAGTGAGCCCACTGAAGAACAGCCAGACGAGTAGGAACGGGAACGAAAAGAAGGTTCCTAGGACAAGCGCGCGGCGACGGAGTGTGAGTGAGTGCTTGCTTTACCTGCCTCTCAATTCCCCAGACAGTCAACCCGACAACACGCCCCTCAGGGAGAATCCCCTCGGGGTCAGTGGAGGCTACTGAAGAACTGAAGAGACGAGATAAAGCATCAGGCTTGGTGTTCTTAGAGCCCGGACGATAAGAAATCACGAACTCGAAACGAGCGAAAAACAGCGCCCAACGAGCCTGACGCGCATTAAGTCGTTTGGCAGAACGGATGTACTCAAGGTTCCTATGGTCAGTCCAAACGACAAAAGGAACGGTCGCCCCCTCCAACCACTGTCGCCATTCGCCTAGGGCTAAGCGGATGGCGAGCAGTTCGCGGTTTCCCACATCATAGTTACGTTCCGACGGCGACAGGCGATGAGAAAAATACGCGCAAGGGTGAACCTTGTCGTCAGAGAGGGAGCGCTGAGAAAGAATGGCTCCCACGCCCACCTCTGACGCGTCAACCTCGACAATGAACTGTCTAGAGACGTCAGGTGTAACAAGGATAGGTGCGGATGTAAAACGATTCTTGAGGAGATCAAAAGCTCCCTGGGCGGAAACGGACCACTTAAAGCACGTCTTGACAGAAGTAAGGGCTGTGAGAGGAGCTGCCACCTGACCGAAATTACGGATGAAACGACGATCGAAATTCGCGAAGCCGAGAAAGCGCTGCAGCTCGACGCGTGACTTAGGGACGGGCCAATCAATGACAGCTTGGACCTTAGCGGGATCCATCTTAATGCCTTCAGCGGAAATAACAGAACCGAGAAATGTGACGGAGGAGGCATGAAAAGTGCACTTCTCAGCCTTCACAAAAAGACAATTCTCTAAAAGGCGCTGGAGGACACGTCGAACGTGCTGAACATGAATCTGGAGTGACGGTGAAAAAAATCAGGATATCGTCAAGGTAAACGAAAACAAAGATGTTCAGCATGTCTCTCAGGACGTCATTGACTAATGCCTGAAAGACAGCTGGAGCGTTAACGAGGCCGAAAGGAAGAACCCGGTATTCAAAGTGCCCTAACGGAGTGTTAAACGCCGTCTTCCACTCCTCCCCCTCCCTGATGCGCACGAGATGGTAAGCGTTACGAAGGTCCAACTTAGTGAAAAACCTGGCTCCCTGCAGGATCTCGAAGGCTGAAGACATAAGAGGAAGCGGATAACGATTCTTCACTGTTATGTCATTCAGCCCTCGATAATCTATGCAGGGGCGCAGGGACCCGTCCTTCTTCTTAACAAAAAAAAACCCTGCTCCGGCGGGAGAGGAGGAGGGGACTATGGTACCGGCGTCAAGAGCTACAGACAAATAATCTTCGAGAGCCATACGTTCGGGAGCCGACAGAGAGTATAGTCTACCCCGGGGGGGAGTGGTTCCCGGAAGGAGATCAATACTACAATCATACGACCGGTGTGGAGGAAGAGAGGTGGCCCTGGACCGACTGAACACCGTGCGCAGATCGTGATATTCCTCCGGCACCCCTGTCAAATCACCAGGCTCCTCCTGTGAAGAAGAGACAGAGGAAACAGGAGGGATAGCAGACATTAAACATTTCACATGACAAGAGACGTTCCAGGAGAGGATAGAATTACTAGACCAATTAATAGAAGGATTATGACAAACTAGCCAGGGATGGCCCAAAACAACAGGTGTAAAAGGTGAACGAAAAATTAAAAAAGAAAGGGTTTCACTATGATTACCAGAGACAGTGAGGGTTAAAGGTAGCGTCTCACGCTGAATCCTGGGGAGAGGACTACCATCCAAAGCGAACAAGGCCGTGGGCTCCCTTAACTGTCTGAGAGGAATGTCATGTTCCCGAGCCCAGGTCTCGTCCATAAAACAGCCCTCCGCCCCAGAGTCTATCAAGGCACTGCAGGAAGCTGACGAACCGGTCCAGCGTAGATGGACCGACAAGGTAGTGCAGGATCTTGAAGGAGAGACCAGAGTAGCAGCGCTCACCAGTAGCCCTCCGCTTACTGATGAGCTCTGGCTTTTACTGGACATGAAGTGACAAAATGACCAGCGGAATAGCAATAGAGACAGAGGCGGTTGGTGATTCTCCGTTCCCTCTCCTTAGTCGAGATGCGGATACCCCCCAGCTGCATAGGCTCAGCACCCGAGCCGGCGGAGGAAGATGGTAGTGATGCGGAGAGGGGGGCAACGGAGAACGCGAGCTCCTTTCCACGAGCTCGGTGACGAAGATCAACCCGTCGCTCTATGCGAATAGCGAGTTCAATCAAGGAATCCACGCTGGAAGGAACCTCCCGGGAGAGAATCTCATCCTTTACCTCCGCGCGGAGACCCTCCAGAAAACGAGCGAGCAAAGCCGGCTCGTTCCAGTCACTGGAGGCAGCAAGAGTGCGAAACTCAATAGAGTAATCTGTTATGGATCGATTACCTTGACATAGGGAAGACAGGACCCTGGAAGCTTCCTCTCCAAAAACAGAACGATCAAAAACCCGTATCATCTCCTCCTTAAAGTCCTGATACTGGTTAGTACACTCAGCCCTCGCCTCCCAGATTGCCGTGCCCCACTCACGAGCCCGTCCAGTAAGGAGAGATATGACGTAGGCGATACGAGCTGTGCTCCTGGAGTAAGTGTTGGGCTGGAGAGAAAACACAATATCACACTGGGTGAGGAACGAGCGGCATTCAGTGGGCTCCCCAGAGTAACACGGCGGGTTATTGATTCTGGGCTCCGGAGATTCGAAAGCCCTGGAAGTGGCCGGTGGATCGAGGCGGAGATGGTGAATCTGTTCTGTGAGGTTGGAGACTTGGGCGGCCAGGGTCTCAACGGCATGTCGAGCAGCAGACAATTCCTGCTCGTGTCTGCCTAGCATCGCTCCCTGGATCTCGACGGCTGAGTGGAGAGGATCCGAAGTCGCTGGGTCCATTCTTGGTCAGATTCTTCTGTTGTGCACGTGAGTGAGGACCCAAAAGCGGTTTAACAAAAACAGAGTCCTTTAATGTCAAAACACAGGTAAGACATAGATCCTCTTCAAATCCACTACGATGGCAAAATAAACAACCCGCAGAGAGGGCGACAAATGAAACATAAAGTCCTTCTGAATATCACAGACGAGTTCCCCTTCTAGCAGCAGAGGAGAATAGCTGGGTTAGAGTCCCCTTCTAGCAGCAGAGGAGAATAGCTGGGTTGTAGAGGACAGAGGTACCTGATCACACGTAGCCTCAGATGAACAGGCATATTCCGACAGGACAGGACAAGGTTGAAGCAAACAAGACGATAGTTTGGTTCTGGCATGAGAAACTCAAACGAGAATCTGACAAAGACAGAAGCAGGAACAGAGAGAGAAATAGAGACCTAATCAGAGGGAAAAAAGGGAACAGGTGGGAAAAGGGTGAACGAGGTAGTTAGAGAAGATGAGGAGCAGCTGGGGGAAGGAGAGGGAGAGAAGGTAACCTAATACGACCAGCAGAGGGAGACGGAGTGAAGAGAAAGAACAGGAAGAAGACATAATATGACAATACATGACAGATTCACCTAAAGCCCATTCTTATGGGAAGCTGCTATAGACCACCAAGTGCTAACAGTCAGTATCTGGATAATATGTGTGAAATGCTTGATAATGTATGTGATATCAACAGAGTTATATTTTTTGGGTGATTTAAATATTAACTGGCTTTTATCAAGTTGTCCACTCAGGAAAAAGCTTCAAACTGTAACCAGTGCATGCAACCTGTTTCAGGTTATCAGTCAACATACCAGGGTAGTTACAATCAGCATGGGAATGAAATCATGAACATGTGTTGGTCACATCTTTACTAATGCTGCAGACATTTAAAGCAGTACCCAACAACATTGGATGTAATGGTCACAATATAGTAGGAAAACCAAAGTTTTAAAGGCTGGGCCTAATATAGCTTATAAGAGGTCATACAAGAAGTTTTGTAGTGATTCCTATGTTGACGATGTAAAGAATATTTTATGGTATGTGGTGTGTAATGAGGAGCAACCAGATGCTGCACTTAACACATTTATGAAATAGCTTATTCCAGTTACTAATAAGCATGCACCCATTAAGAAAATTACTGTATGACTGTTAAATTCCTGTGGATTCATGAGGAATTTAAAAATGTTATGGTTGAGAGGGATGAGGCAAAAGGTATAGAAAATAAGTCTGGATGCACAACCGATTGGCAAACATACTGCAAATTGAGAAATCATGTGACTAAACGGAATAAAAATAAGAAATTATAGTATGAAACAAAGATAAATTATATAAAGACGTTATGGGAAAAAAGGCAAACTCATCACAACAGACATTGATATTGCCATTTACTTTACTAATCTTTCCAATAATTTTTTTTTAAAACTTAGGCATGGCATGCTAGCAACAAATGCTGACAAGTATAACTGATCAAATTACAAAAGACAAGCCTTGTAATTTTGAATTCTCTTAAGTTAGTGTGGAAGAGGTGAAAAATTATTGGGGTCTTGTAAGACGCTTGTAAGACTTGTAAGACAACTTGGAAAATGACTGAAGATAATAGCGGACGATATTGCCACTTGTATTTGCCATATCTTCAATCTAAGCCTACTAGAAAGTGGGTTCCCTCAGGCCTGGAGGGAAGCAGAAGTAATTCCGCTACCCAAGAAGAGTAAAAACCCCTTTAATGGCTCAAATAGCTGACCAATCAGCCTGTAACCCATTAGTACAGGTTTGGAGAAAAAAAATATTTGACCAAATACAATGCAATTTTACTGTAAAAAATTTGACAACAGACTTTCAGCACGCTCATAGGGAAGGACATTCAACAAGCACAGCACTTACACAAATGGCTGATAATAGGCTGAGAGAAATTGATTATAAAAAGATTGTGGGAGCTGTTTTGTTAGACTGCAATGCGGCTTTGACATTATCGATCATAGTCTGTTCATGGAAAAACCTTTGTATAATGGCTTTACACCCACTGCTATCAAATCAAATACAATTGTATTGGTCACATACACATATTTAGCAAATGTTATTGCGGGTGTGGCAAAATTCTTGTCTGGTAGTATCTAACAGTACAGTAGTATCTAAAAACGAGTCCAACAAAACACACATCTAAAAGTAAAATAATCTAATTAAGAAATATATTAGATCATGCAATGTTGGAGTGGCATTGACTAAAATACAGTAGAATAGAATACAGTATATACATATGACATGAGTCAAGCAGTATGTAAACATTATTAAAGTGACGAGTGTTGCATTATTAAAGTGGCCAGTGATTCCAAGTCTATGTATATAGTGCAGCAACCTCTAAGGTGCAGGATTGCTTAACCGGGTGGAAGCCGACGAGTGATGGCTATTTAACAGTCTGATGGCCTTAAGATAGAAGCTGTTTTTTAATCTTGCTCCCAGCTTTAACCTTTCTTCGAGAACATTCCACTGAAAAGGCAGCGCGCAAAATTCCAAAATATTTTTTTGAAATATGTAACTTTCACACATTAACAAGTCCAATACAGCAAATGAAAGATAAACATATTGTTAACTTCTTATGGCTGCAGGAGCAGTATTGAGTAGCTTGGATGAAAGGTGCCCATATCAAACGGCCTGCTCCTCAATAGTTGCATATAATATTAATAATATTTGCATATTATTATTAGTGGGTAGAAAACACTCTGAAGTTTCTAAAACTGTTTGAATGATGTCTGTGAGTATAACAGAACTCATTGGGGTGGCAGGATAGCCTAGTGGTTAGAGTGTTGGACTAGTAACCGCAAAATCCTGAGTTGAAATCAAAACAAGAAGTCAGAAATCTGAGCTTGTATGTATTCAGTCCCTCAATGAAATCCCCCAATGATGTTGCACTGCCTAGGAGTTCTGCTAGAAGTCAACCATCAATAGAAATTATAATCAGGCTTCTATGTTGTTGTGGGAGTGAATGAGAGCAGAATATATCAGATGTCCATCAAGCAGCCATTTTGTGATGCACTTTCCCCTCATGGTAGTCAGTTGCGTTCCATTGCTCACGTAGACAAGAAGGAATACTCCGGTTGGAACTTTATTGAAGCTAAATGTTAAAAACATCCTAATGATTGGTTCTGTACTTAGTTTGAAATGTTTCTTTGACCGGTAATATCACTTTTTGAAGTGTTCGTCCGATATAACGCTGACCAGAATTAACGTTTGGATGAGTAGACCAAACGCCTAACAAAAGAAGGTATTTGGACATTTTCGAACAAAACAAACATTTATTGTGGACCTGGGATTCCTGGAGTGCTTTCTGATGTAGATGATCAAAGGTAAGGGAATATTTATCATGTAATTTCTTGTTTATGTTGATGCAATCGTTGCAGCTGTGGTATTTTTACTTTGAGCGCCGTCTCAGATTATTGCATGCTTTTCTTTTTCCGTAAAGTTTTTTTGAAATCTGACACAGCGGTTGCATTAAGGAGAGGTATATCTATAATTCCATGTGTATAACTTGTATTATCATCTACATTTATGATGAGTATTTCTGTTGAATGATGGGGCTATGCAAAATCACTTGAAGTTTTTGGAACTAGTGAATCTAACTCGCCAATGTAAACTCGGATTTTTAAAATATAAATATGAACTTAATCAAACAAAACATGCATGTATTGTGTAACATGAAGTCCTATGAGTGTCATCTGATGAAGATAATTCAAGGTTAGTGATTCATTTTTATGTTTATTTCTGGTTTTTGTGAAGGCTAAATTTTGCTGGAAAATGGCTGTGCTTATTGTGGTTTGGTGGAGACCTAACATAATAGTTTGTAGTGCTTTCGCTGAAAAGCATATTTGAAATCAGACACTTTGGTGGGATTAACAACGAAGAAAAGCTTTAAAATGATGTAAGACACGTATGTTTTAGGAATTGTAATTATGAGATTTCTGTGGTTTGAATTTGGCGCCCTCTATTTTCACTGGTAGGTTAAAACCTGTTGCATCTCTGAACATTACCGAATAATATACTCAGCGGTGGATGGTGTTCACGCCTTAAATTCCTCTTCTGTGATGTTTTGGAGCAGACTCTGGATAAGGGAAATTGCCCTGGGGGGTACAAACAAAGGATCCAATTCGGGAAAGTTGTATTGTTGGTCGTACGACCAAAACTGAAACCTGTCGAATGCTGAAACCTGAACTAAACACCTCGGTTTAAAAGCTGACAGTGTTTTCATATATTTTTTATTTTATTTTGAATCCTGTGGCTCTGTTGGGCTAAATTGCTGTGAGTGCTGCTATCTGTCCCGGGATCCTGCAAGATTCCATATAGGGGAGAGATGCAAAAGCCTAGCTAGCCTAGCTGGCTCTGTGGACTCAAATGGAGGCCGCCATTGAACGTTTCCAACGTTGCAGGAGCTGTGTTTACTTTGCTTTGATCCAGGACAATGTGGACGGTGTTGAATGTCAATGTAGCAACTGCTTGCTTACGGAGGACTACAGGAGCAAAGTAGCCACTTCTAGCAAGCAAGTAGCAAACCTACATAAGCTACTGGGGAACCCACGCCCACCTACTTTTTATTTTTCTTCCATCCCAGTAGCCGGACGCCACTCTGGTCTGGTGGAAGTTTCGCCGCTAGGCAGGGTTCCATCCCCGAAGGGGTCTCCCCCTTCCCTGGAGAACGAAGCTGATCTCAACCCAACCAACCAGCCATGGAGGTACATCACTCACCGTGGAAGTCGAAGAAGGCATTCTCTGGCAACAAAGGTCTCCATGGAGATGTTGAGCCTGGAACTGACACAGACCAGAAACAGCTTTTATGCCCTGGATCCAGAGGTTCTGGAGACATCGTCCGTGGTGGTTACACAATCAAGATCGGATCCGGAGGTAACTGCGTCTTTGTCCTCGGCTCTCTCTCCCTCTCCGGTGGCTTCTACCTCAGGTTCAGATCCTCGGAGCTCCCAGTCTCACCAGACTGTGAACCAAAAACCCACAGACTCACAGACTGTGAGCCAAAAACTCTGCTACCAGGAGCACAAGTACAGGATATAATAAGACTGCTTCCGACTATTCTACCACAGATGCCGGGAGCTGACACTGTTGTAGTCCATGTGTGGTCAAACGACATCAGGAGGGCTAGCTCGGAACATTTGAAAATTGATTTTAAAGAACGGATTTTAGCATTAAAAGACTCCAAAAAACAGCCAATAATTTCAGGCCCGGTACGATCGTTGGAAGTGGATGTGAAAGATTCAGCAGACTGATGGCATTTCACATCTTGCTAAAAGACTACTGTAGCTCTGCTTGAGTCACTTGTATTGATAACTTTGACACCTTCTGGAAACAGAAGATACTCTACACGAATGAGTCCATCCAACTGTTTTCAGGGAAGTACTTTTTTTCATGTTATACCCCTTGATATTCAAGAATAGGACTTGGAAATATGTTAAACACCACCTGGATTCGGTCTTATGAAACAACATTTTTAAAATGTATTTACATTTTTATTTATTCTGCCCTCTTTTGTCCCCAATTTCGCGGTATCCAATTGTTAGTAGTTACTATCTTGTCTCATCGCTACAACTCCCGTACGGGCTAGGGAGAGACGAAGGTCGAAAGCCATGCGTCCTCCGAAACACAACCCAACCAAACCGCACTGCTTCTTAACACAGCGTGCATCCAACCCGGAAGCCAGCCGCACCAATGTGTCGGAGGAAACACCGTGCACCTGGCAACCTGGTTAGCGTGCACTGCGCCCGGCCCGCCACAGGAGTCGCTATTGCACGATGAGACAAGGATATCCCTACCGGCCAAACCCTCACTAACCCGGACGACGCTAGGCGTCACCAGAGTCTCTGGTGGCACAGCTAGCACTGCGATGCCCTAGACCACTGTTCCACCCAGGAGGCCAAAATAATGTTTTTTACATTAGATAAAAGTAGAGACTCAGAGCTACAAAATGGTATATCATACACTGCATTTGAGGAACAATAGGAAAGTAATTCTGCTTTGATAGTTGATCAACTTGTAAACTCACTTTTGAGAAAATCGCCTTTGAATGTTTTACTAGCTAGTGAAGAGCTCTTTGTCTACACCCATTCAGCATTGTTCACACCCTCACCCTAAGCTTTAGCCCCACCCATCTAATTTCGTTCTCGAAGCGCACGCTCTGGACGATGATTTGTTTACCTCTGGATAGAATGAAAACACCCTAACCAATGGCAACAATTTCATTGCGCTTGCAGACACCGGCCATATTCAACGGGTGTTGTACACACATCACGTAACGTTAGCTAACGAGCCAGCCAGCCAACATTAAATAGTTAAACAATGAACAGTGCCAACAATAACATAGTGCTGGGAGCTAACCAACCATGTTCATTGTTAGCCAGCTAGCATTAGGCTCTAACTAGAACAGCACACGGCTCTGGGAAAAGATGAATAACGTCAGCTAGGGAGCCAGCCAGCTAACATTAGCTAGCTAACAGTACACTTTAGCATTAGACATATAGCTTGCTAGGTAAACAATGTAACGTAAACTCGTACATCGCCTTGGTCCGTACAATTTCCCTTATTTTAGCGCCCCAAAACGTAATACATCCAGATCAACTGTAATGTCAATACCACTGTAAAGCACAATTTCTCCCCTTTCCAACATAATCAATTACATGACCTAAACAATGCCCGTTTCTGCATAATTCAAGCAGGCAATGAGCCCCGTCGGGTCTTTTTTAAAAATGGCGGGTGGGGAAGCAAAATTAATGCGTGATGGTGAGAAGGAGAGGAGATGTGTGGGAAAACGCCTTTTTTTCACTCGATCTGTCCAACTGATCACCTTATCGCCTCTAAAATATAAATAAAACACTATAAAGAGTTTATATAATGTGTCATTACATACCTATTTGAAGGTTTGTGTCGAATTTGAATCGGGTTTTTAGGGCAGTGCTAAAGTGATCTTAGAAATAAACAGCGGCTTTGAGAATGATGATCGCATGCAATGTTGACGCAAAAAAATGACTAGGTATCCCCCCCTTACCCCCGTCACTGTCCATTTCTTGTTTTTAAAGGATGAGAGTAGTGCTACACCTGGTGGAGAAAGATTGTAAGACAGAAATAGTTGCTTTATGCGCGCTGTACGTTACGACATGACACGTCCCGATGTAACGGAGGGTCCGTTTTTTCAGCTTTTCCCCAATACTGTAGAGCCATTCCCATGCCGATCAACACTTGAATAGAAACCTAGTTCACCCCCCCCCCCCCCCCCCCCCCCCGATTTTGAAGTCAACACAGTCGCTACAGTCCCATTAGTTTTCTTCGTATCCTCGTTTGAATGTTGCGGATGCGCGCATTTGTATGGAATGGGGTGAGTTTACGTTATCTAGCTAGGTAAACAAAGTGTAAGTTCACACACATCACATAATGTTAGCTAATGAGTCAGCCAGCTAATGTTAGCTAGTTAAACAACAATGAACAGTGCCAACAATGGCACAGTGCTGGGAGCTAACCAACCATGTTCAATGTTAGCTAACTAGAACAGCAAATGGCTCTAGGAAATTAATGATAACATCAGCTAGGGAGCCAGCCAGCTAACCTTAGTTAGCTAGCTAACAGTACACTTTAGCTTGAAATGAAAACAATTTCTGCCAAAATTAGAAAACGTGTAATATCTGAAAATGTAGCTAGCTATCTTACCTGTATATATTATTGTGTCAGAAATGCCATGCCACTGTTGCCCTTAGTTTGAAGATGTAATCCGGAGACGTAATCCATTTCATTAGCCATCATAGTCTAATTCCACTGATTTCAAAACTTGATCCTCCAAAAAGTGGAGAGCCACACTTATGCAGCTCCACTACACAATACAAAAAGCCGCTTTCGACAGGATTACTAACACAGACTGACAAGCTTCTTTGGCAGACCAATCCAAACTCCTCTATCGGCATGTTCAGCCCACTCATTATCTCAGCCAATCATGGCTAGTGGGAAGGTTGCCAGCTTATTCTGTGGCTTATCCAACAAGGCTCGTAATTTAACAATTGTATTCGTATTTACAGATGGCATACAAGTTTGTTATTAAGGCACATGAAAGTGCACATGCTCAAGAAGGCATTTCTGCCCAAAAACGCATTTTGATAAAAAAAAAAAAAGTTATACATTTAAACGGCTCTCCTGTGAAGTCGTGACTTGCGACATACACCTAGTTTCCTAAATCAGGTCACATATGGAAGTATAGATTAGCCAAATTGTTTTACCTGAGCATGACCAAAAAAACGAAGGACTTATTAGCCAGCCCTACTCTGTTGTTTATGATTTTGTTGTCATGGAGGACTGATTGGGCTTATTGATTCGAGTTGGAAAAAAAATACTGCTTTCATGGAATGGCATGCTTTGAGCACTACTGAAAGTGCTATTTACATGTAAAAAATGAATGCCATATGCTGTATTTGCTGTAAGCCTATTGTTTACCTTTTTGTTGGTGAAACGTTGATATCTTGATAATATGCAGCTGTTTAAAGGGCAAATCTAGAGAGGAAACAATAGCAAAACGGGAGCTCCGCCTCTGTTTTAGAAAAAAGTTGAGGGATAGGCCTGGAGAAATGTAACCATTCTCGGATTAATAGACAGAGCTATGGATGCAAGGACTGACCATCCATGATACACATGTATTTGTTTTGAGGCTATACAGTGTTTGTTTACATTTACAATGTTTACTAACATTGGAATAAAACAAGCTTATATTTTAGGTTCTCAGCAGTGTGACAGTTGAACTAAGCTCATGAGTGATATCTAAGTTATATTACTCAAGTATCAATGGGTATACACTACCGTTGAAAAGTTTCGGGTCACTTAGAAAGTCCTTGTTTTTTAAAGAAAAGCTAAATGTTTGTTCATTACAATAACATCCAAATGATCAGAAATACAGTGTAGACATGTGAATGAAGTAGTACACAGTCTTATACCAGATCTTCAGTTTCTTGGCAATTTCTCGCATGGAATAGCCTTCATTTCTCAGAACAAAAATAGACTGATGAGTTTCAGAAGAAAGTACTTTGTTTCTAGCCATTTTGAGCCTGTAATCGAACACACAAATGCTGATGCTCCAGATACTCAACTAGTATAAAGATGGCCGGATTTATTGCTTCTTTAAGCAGAACAACAGTTTTCAGCTGTGCTAACATAATTGCAAAAGGGTTTTCTAATGATCAATTAGTCCTTTAAAATGATCAACTTGGATTAGCTAACATAACGTGCCATTGGTACACAGGAGTGATGGTTGCTGATAATGGGCCTCTGTAGATATTCCATTAAAAAACAGCCGTTTCCAGGTACAATAGTTATTTACCACATTAACAATGTCTACACTGTATTCCTGATTCATTTCATGTTATTTTAATGGACAAACAATTAGCTTTTCTTTCAAAAACAAGGACATTTTTAAGTGACTCAACTTTTGAACAGTAGTGTTTATATACTGTATATATAATTTATAAATAAAAAAATGGATGTTGCAACTACAGATTGCCCCTTTAAGTCTATCAAAAGTGTGCAAGTTCGAGCATGTGTCCATTATTAGATTGAGCAATAAAAGCCCCACTTTTATTCGATAGGCTTGGATCCACACTATGCAGCTGTTGCAAGAGCACATTTTTCACTGGCTGCCCACTGGATTCAAAAACAATGATTGATAGGCAGCTTAAACTTGTTGAATTCAACCATCATTGGGTTCAAATACACATTTAGATTTGTGAACAGCCATCCACAACAACCACAATCCGTAAGGCAAAAATGAGAGAGCAGAAGTGTGATTCACATCAATGAACTATGTACAGTAGATATCAATAATAAGTGATATCTGTATCGCCATAGAGTACATCACTGCTATCATCCTTACCTCCAAGCATTTATTCAAATTGGATAATCTTTGGATAACAGTCACACCATTGGAAGACATAGCTAGGACTTTAGCCTAAAAAAGCCTAATCCTGCTCTTTTCCCACGATCCATCAAACACATTGGTGTGTCATCATAGTGGTCTCTGACTTGTGGTCAGACTCGCTCAGGTGGAACAAACTTAAACTTGTGCCTTTTTAAAACGCTGATTTGAATGTACTTGAGAAAGCAGAGAAACATCACTCTGAATTTATAAGTCATCCTAGGAGTAATCATTTAGTTTTTCAACAGTATCTGTAATCAGATTACAATATTTTTGTTGGTAATTTAACGGATTACAATTACATTTTTTTTGTAATCCCTTGGTTTCTCCCATTTTTCTCTGCAGATCCTCTCAAGCTCTGTCAGGTTGGATGGGGAGCGTCGTCGCACAGCTTTTTTCAGCTCTCTCCAGAGATGTTTGATTGGGTTCAAGTCCGGGCTCTGGCTGGGCCACTCAAGGACATTCAGAGACTTTTCCCGTAGCCACTCCTGTGTTGTTTTAGCTGTGTGTTTAGGGTAATTTTCCTGTTGGAAGGTGAACCTTCACCCCAGTCTGAGGCCCAGAGAGCTCTGGAGCAGGTTTTCATCAAGGATCTCTTTGTACTTTGCTCTGTTCATCTGTCCCTCGGTCCTGACTAGAAAGTGGCAGTAATAAAGCCTCTCTTGAAAAAGCCGAACCTTGACCCAGAAAATATAAAAAACTATCGGCCTATATCGAATCTTCCATTCCTCTCAAAAACTTTTGAAAAAAAAAACATGCGTTACCAAACATGTTCACAGGGTTGGTTAACTTGAGGCTCCTCGGGTCTCCACCGAATTAGGTAAATCCGCTTTTAGTTTTAATGCACCTCACTGCTGGAACAATTTGGAGAACTCATTACAATTAGATGTTCTGGTGTCACTCTGCGGCTTAGGGTGTTAATTGTAGCGTAGTACTGTGACTGTTTCATAAATGTTGAGTTTTGTATTGATTGCTGTTTTGTGTTGTTATATTGTTGTTATCAGGGCCCCCTTGTGAATGAGACGGTCTCAATGGGTTTTCCCTGAATAAATAAAGAATAGTGGCCAACAATGTCCGAACTTCCGAAGGTTTTTGTTAGCTAGCTACTGTGTTTGTTTGCTCATCCTGGAAGCGGAAGGGCTGAAGCGATCCTATGTAAAACAATAGATCATGATTAAATAAAACATTGGGATATCCAACCAGTGTAGGATGCCGCTTTGAAGTCTGAGGGCACAGTCCCTTCATTAGGGTCGCTTCTTGCCGACACAGAGAGGCTGGTGTTAGCAAGACTAGCTAAATACTATCAAAACTATAGAAACCCTCAGTATCAAAACTCCCCAAAGGCAGCCTGAAAAGTAGCTGAATTTGTTGCTAGAATCTTTTACCAATAAAAGTTGCTGGTGGGGTCTCCAACTTTTTTTTTTAGCAACTGACAAAGTTGCTAAATTGGCAACACTGGAGTAGTTCCTGGTTTTGGGTTTTCTTCATGGATTATTTTGACAAATCATAATTGGGAGAAGGTGGCGTTTAAATTGGTGCAGTGATTTTCAAGCCTGTGTGCGGATGATAAACGGTTTCCAATTGATTCCACAGCCACAAAGCCAAAATTGGCTATATCGTAAAAATGTATGAAAACAAAAATGTGATTTTTGGCCATGATAAACACGGGTGAAATTAGGAGAAAGGAGGGGTTTGGCCGAGTGTATCCATTTCAAGGGAGGAGACTTCGCTTCCTTCCTTTGTACAAAGGTAATTGTTAAAGGTTATTGTTACAATTGTTAAAGGCATCCCCCCCCAGAAGTAAAACAGGAAATGACAAACTTTCGTGAGAGAATTTTTCTTCTGGGTGATCGAGATTAGGATTTGATCATCCAACGTTTGTAATTAAAGGGGGAAGCATTCAGGGGCTTTGTGTGTCTGTCCATGTGGGTGTTTGAGTGAGAAAGACACAAGAGAGCCAATGAGTATAAAAGCACAGCCTCCTTCATTATTGATGCTTTGTGCCTACAACATCAAGGAGCCTTTCCAGACCCACTTTTCACTTGCTTCTTAAACTCTCATCCCATTGCTTTGTATTTTTCTTGTGTGCAAATAATAAAACATAAATAATTGTGGTATGATGTGACATAAGTAACGGTCACTTTAACTCTACCTACATGTACATTGATGGATTCTGTTAAAATTTTACATGTATTTTGTTTGTTTGTAATCCTGTTTAGTGAATAATTACTGTTAGTATTAAATGGAGTTTAGACCATGAAACTGTGTGTATGCAAATTTGGAAAGGTTGACCTAATCAGATAAGAGGAAATTGCCCAGGATCAGAGAGCATGGTCAGGCCCAGGACAATTGAGATGGACGGGTGTGATTCTGACATCTAGCTGAACAAAGAGAGGACCATGGACATTCCACAGGGGAGATAAGGGAAACTCATTGGAGTCATAAAATGTATAGCTGGGGAGGTGACAGTTACAAGAGGGTGATAACACATTTTATACTCTTCCCTCCTTTGGTTATGAACTTTCTAAATGTATGCACTCAGCTGACAGCCTCCTTGGTAATAAACACTTGAAACTTCTCTTGAGCTTTTGGTCTCAATAAAAAAAAATGAAAACAACATATTATCTCAATTACCTCGACTAACCTGTATATAGCCTCGCTATTGTTATTTTACTGTTGCTCTTTAATTACTTGTTACTTAAAAATATATATGTTTTAACTTATCTTTTTTTTACTTGACACTTTTTTTTTCTTAAAACAGCATTATTGGATAATGGCTTGTAAGTAAGCATTTGACTGTAAGGTTTACACCTGTTGTATTCGGCGCATGTGAAACATTTTATTTTATTTGATGATGTGCCTTACCTGAATTTCCACTCCATAACCCGGATACACTGTGATGCTGTAGATGCACTCCAGAGGAGAGTAAGGGGATGAGGAGAGAGGATTTGGAGACGCCACAATGCCCTCCATCCCAGAGAGACTGGTGTTGCACTGCACTGGAGAGAGAATGTCAGGATACTTGACTGAAAATGCACAAATATCTCAACCCTATGGAAGTAATGCCTATGAAACACTACATTCATCCTAACATTACATAATGTTAGGCATGCAATCCCACCATTCATTTACCTGGCATATGCACTGTGGTGATGGTTGTGGTGGTGATCAAAGTGGTTGTCGTCTCCTCCTCTGTGGGTGATGTTACAGTTTTTCCTGCTCCTGATTGGCTGGCTGGGGGCGACGAGGTCAGGGCTGTGGTTAGCACCCCTGGTAGCATTACAGTGGCTGCAGGCTCAGTCTGCCCAAGCTGTGGTACAGCCTGAATAGGTTTGGTTGTTGTGCCTGCAATCAAGGCAGAGTGTTTAAACCAGGGATGGGCAACTGGTGGCCCATGGGCCCCCTCTTTTGCAGTCGGATCAATTTCCAAAAAGTATTCACACCCCTTGACTTTTTCCACATTTTGCTGTGCTATAGTATGAATTTAAAAAGGAATACATTTAGATTTTCACTGGGATATACACAATACTCCATAATATCAATGTGGAGTAGGGAAGCTAACATATGGAATTGTTTTAAGATGGTCACACAAAAATCAAAATATTTGTTTTAGTATTTGATAAAATATAGAATTTTGCCATTACTACTATAGCCCATAAGAACACATTGGATAACACATTCATAAATTGCAAAACAGAGAGTCAAAAAATACTTCATAAGGAATAAGGTTTTGAAATGTCTGTCCTATATATAGGACATAAGAAAGTTCAGGGAATATTTTAATTTTTGGACTCATATTTAACCCCCGTTTTTTGTCACAAAACTACCTCCATACATCCATAAAATGTTTTAACCGGTACCGGGTTAACTTCAGATGAGTCCTGTGACACTTGTGTTCACTATATATTTTACCTCTTGGGGATGTTATTCGAAAACATAATGTTAACTTTCACTGCTATGCGGATGACACACAGCTGTACATTTCAATTAAACATGGTGAAGCCCCAAAATTGCCCTTGCTAGAAGAATGTGTTTCAGACATAAGGAAGTGGATGGCTGCAAACTTTCTACTTTTAAACTCGGACAAAACAGAGATGCTTGTTCTAGGTCCCAAGAAACAAAGAGATCTTCTGTTGAATCTGACAATTAATCTTAATGGTTGTACAGTCGTCTCAAATAAAACTGTGAAGGACCTCGGCGTTACTCTGGACCCTGATCTCTCAGGGTCCAGAGTAACGCCGAGGTCCTTCACAGTTTTATTTGAGACGACTGTACAACCATTAAGATTAATTGTCAGAAGAACATATCAAGACCATTTCAAGGACAGCTTTTTTCCATCTACGTAACATTGCAAAAATCAGAAACTTTCTGTCCAAAAATGATGCAGAAAAATTAATCCATGCTTTTGTCACTTCCAGGTTAGACTACTGCAATGCTCTACTTAACGGCTACCCGGATAAAGCACTAAATAAACTTCAGTTAGTGCTAAATACGGCTGCTAGAATCCTGACTAGAACCAAAAAATGTGATCATATTACTCCAGTGCTAGCCTCTCTACACTGGCTTCCTGTCAAAGCAAGGGCTGATTTCAAGGTTTTACTGCTAACCTACAAAGCATGACATGGGCTTGCTCCTACCTATCTCTCTGATTTGGTCCTGCCGTACATACCTACACGTACGCTACGGTCACAAGACGCAGGCCTCCTAACTGTCCCTAGAATTTTTAAACAGCTGGAGGCAGGGCTTTCTCCTATAGAGCTCCATTTTTATGGAACGGTCTGCCTACCCATGTCAGAGACGCAAACTCGGTCTCAACCTTTAAGTCTCTACTGAAGACTCATCTCTTCAGTGGGTCATATGATTGAGTGTAGTCTGGCCCAGGAGTGGGAGGGTGAACGGAAAGGCTCTGGAGCAACGAACCGCCCTTGCTGTCTCTGCCTGGCCGGTTCCCCTCTTTCCACTGGGATTCTCTGCCTCACTGGCTTTACTGGGGCTCTCTCATGCCGTCCCTGGAGGGGGTGCGTCACCTGAGTGGGTTGAGTCACTGATGTGGTCATCCTGTCTGGGTTGCCCCCCCCCCCCCCCCCTTGGGTTGTGCCGTGGCGGAGGTCTTTGTGGGCTATACTCAGCCTTGTCTCAGGATGGTAAGTTGGTGGTTGAAGATATCCCTCTAGTGGTGTGGGGGCTGTGCTTTGGCAAAGTGGGTGGGGTTATATCCTTCCTGTTTGGCCCTGTCCGGGGGTGTCCTCGGAGTGGGCCACAGTGTCTCCTGGCCCCTCCTGTCTCAGCCTCCAGTATTTATGCTGCAGTAGTTTATGTGTCGGGGGGCTAGGGTCAGTTTGTTATATCTGGAGTACTTCTCCTGTCCTATTCGGTGTCCTGTGTGAATCTAAGTGTGCGTTCTCTAATTCTCTCCTTCTCTCTTTCTCTCTCTCGGAGGACCTGAGCCTACAGAGAGGAGGTGAGGGCCCTCTGAGTGTGGTGTCAGGAAAATAACCTCACACTCAACGTCAACAAAACAAAGGAGATGATCGTGGACTTCAGGAAACAGCAGAGGGAGCAGCCCCCTATCCACATCAACGGGACATTAGTGGAGGAGGTGGAAAGTTTTTAAGTTCCTCGGCGTACACATCACGGACAAACTGAAATGGTCCACCCACACAGACAGCGTGGTGAAGAAGGCGCAGCAGCTCCTCTTCAACCTCAGGAGGCTGAAGAAATTCGGCTTGTCACCAAAAACTTTTACAGATGCACAATCGAGAGCATCCTGTCGGGCTGTATCACCGCCTGGTATGGCAACTGGTCCGCCCACAACCGTAAGGCTCTCCAGAGGGAGTAGTGAGGTCTGCACAACGCATCACCGGGGGCAAACTACCTGCCCTCTAGGACACCTACACCACCCGATGTCACAGGAAGGCCAAAAAGATCATCAAGGACAACAACCACCTGAGCCACTGCCTGTTCACCCCGCTATCATCCAGAAGGCGAGGTCAGTACAGGTGCATCAAAGTGGGGACTGAGAGACTGAAAAACAGAATTTATCTCAAGGCCATCAGACTGTTAAACAGCCATCACTAACATTGAGTGGCTGCTGCCAACATACTGACTGATCTCTAGCCACTTTAATAATAAAAAATGTATGTAATAAATGTATCACTAGCCACTTTAAACAATGCTACTTTATACAATGTTTACATACCCTTCATTACTCATCTCATATGTATCTGCTGTACTCTAATACCATCTACTGCATCTTGCCTTTGCCATTTGGCCATCGCTCATTCATATATCTGTATGTACATATTCGTATTAATTCCCTTACACTTGGTAGTTGTTGTGAAATTGTTAGATTACTTGTTAGATATTACTGCATGGTCAGAACTAGAAGCACAAGCATTTTGCTACACTCGCATTAACATCTGCTAACCATGTGTATGTGACAAATAAATCAAATTTGATCTGATTTTACAGATGCAGAACAGTTACTATTGCATTCACGTGGTACCTACTATGAACATGGAGACAGGGCAAGTCGTCTGCTGACATTCTGGAGAACTTTGGCTCCTTCTCCGGTTATAAGATGAATCTCCAGAAAAGTGAGTGCTTCCCAATCAGCGCTACAACTCCAGCAGACAGACTTGGCTTTCAGCTTAGCTGCTCTGCTTTCAAATATCTTGGAGTGAACGTAACTCGTTAATTACATTCTCTTCTTTCTGCAAACTTTGCTCCCCTCCTTACGCAAATGAAATCAGATTTTCAGAGATGGGGTAACTTACCAATATCACTTATAGGAAGGATTAATGCTGTAAAAATGAACAGTTTACCCAAATTCCAATATCTATTTCAATCTCTCCCATTGTTTTTACCAAGTCAATCATTTGGGCTGTTATCACATTTATCTGGGGAGGAAAGGTACCCGGAGTCAGTAGATCTTTACTTCAGAGATGCAAGTTTAGTGGAGGGCTTGCACTACCCAACTTTTTATACTATTACTGGGCAGACAACTTTCAGAAATTACCATTCTGGTTACATGCTCCAGATACCCCATGGTGCCACCTAGAGGCACATTCTTGTATTTTTGCTTCTCTTCCTACTTTACTCTGCTCTTTTCTCCCAGCATCCCCCACTCGCTATACTGTAAATCCTGTAGTGCTTTCCACACTTAAGATTTGGTATCAGTTTCGACTGCATTTTAATTTCTCCTCTGCATCTACTATGGATCCTATTGATAAGAAATAATCACTTATTCTCCGCTTCCCTAATAGATAATGATTTCTCTTACTAGACTAGTACATGTATTAAGTCCTTCCAAGACTTATATGTAGATTTAATTTTTTCTAGTTTTCTCAATTGGGTCTCTTTGCCTCCATCTCACTTTTTCAGTTACCTTCAAATTAGGCATTGTGTCTCCTCACAATGTTCTGGCCTCCCTGCATGGGAACAGGAAATGGGTGTAGAATTTACACAGGAGTGGTGGGATGAGGCGATTGATAGAGTATGCTCCACTACATCTTGTGCTCGTCTTGGTCACATACAATTGAAGGTTTTTATATAGAGTGCATTTTTCTAAATCAAGATTGTCTGAAATATCTGCAAATGTAAATGATGAGTGTGATAGATGTCATGTCTCAACATGTGATCTTAGTTCATTCAATGTTCAAAACTACAAAATTACTGGGATTCTATTATTTTTTAAATTATCTGAGGTGCTTGAAATTAACCTGCAGCCATGACCTTTGGTAGCTGTTTTTGGTATTCTGGAAGACTTGTTCTCCTTGGACCCCAAACATGCTGATACTGTTCCTTTTACATCCTTATTGGCTCGACGTATATTCTCTGTTAGTAAATGGCAACCATTTATATCATACTTCAATGGCTTGCAGAGTTTCCTGTATGATGAGATGCATGATGAGATGCATGATTACATTATAGGTGCAGTCATCAATATAATGCTATCCAGTACAAGCAAGTTTGTCTGTTTACTGATAATTTATTTTGGTTGCTCCACTTTTTGTATTTTGAATCTGTATTGAGTTGTTTGTATGTGAGACAATTAAATTTTTCCTCTATTCTTGTTTATTTGTTGTGATATCTGTGGAATGTTTCTAGCACCGAACTGTGGGAGGGTGTGGGGTGGGTTGGCTATATGGGGTGGGTGGTTGGGAGGGGGTTGGGGTGAGTGGTTGTGAGGGAATTGAGGTGGGTGAACTGAGGAAGGGCGTAGAAGTAAGGAAGGGACGGGGGGTGGAAGTGTTGTGTGGAGGGAGGAAGGGTGGTTGGGATATGGTAAAATCGTTCTACTGACATTGGTGTACATTTTGTAAAACTTGAATAAAATAATACAAACACTTTTTTCCCCTCAGCAATCTATACACAATAACCCATAATGACAAAGCAAAAACAGGTTTTTAGAAATACCATATTTACATAAGTATGCCATGAGACTCGAAATTGAGCTCAGGTGCATCCTGTTTCCATTGATCATCCTTGAGAAGTTTCTACAACATGATTGGAGTCCACCTGTGGTCAATTCAAATGATTGGACATTATTTGGAAAGGCACACACCTGTCTATATAAGGTCCCACAGTTGACAGTGCATATCAAAGCAAAAACCAAGCCATGGGCTAAAATAAATTGTCCGTAGAGTGCGGGGACAGAATTGTATCGAACCACAGATCTGGGGAAGGGTACTGGGGATGCTGTGGGGATGTTTTTCTGCGGCAGGGACTGGAAGACTAGTAGGGATAGAGGCAAAGATGAATGGAGCAAAGTACAGAGAGATCCTTGATGAAAACTTGCTCCAGAGAGCTCAGACTAGGGCGAAGGTTCACCTTCCAATAGGACAACAACCCTAAGCATACAGCCAAGACAACACAGGAGTGGCTTCGGGACAAGTCTCTCAATGTCCTTGAGTGACCCATCCAGACCCCAGACTTGAACCCGATCTAAAAATAGCTGTGCAGCAATACTCCCCATCCAACCTGACAGAGCTTGAGAGGATCTGCAGAGAAGAATGGGAGAAACTCCCCAGATACAGGTGTGCCAAGCTTGTAGCGTCATACACAAGAATCAAAGTTGTAACGGCTGACTGAAACTAAAAACCATCTAATAAAACGGTGCTTCAACAAAGTACTGAGTAAAGGGTCTGAATACTTACGTAATTGCGAAATTTTAGATTTTTTGGGGGGGATAAATTAGCAACAATGTATTGAAACCTGTTTTTGCTTTGTCATTATGGGGTATTGTGTGTAGCTTGATGAGGAAAAGGTAGGGAGGTAGGGGAGTAGATCAGAAAACCAGTTAGTATTTGATGTGACCACCATTTGCCTCATGCAGTGCGACACATCTCCTTCGCATAGTTGAGTCAGGCCTGTAGAATGTTTTTCCCTTCATCTTCAATGGCTGTTTTTGAAGTTGTTGGATATTGGCGGGAACTGGAACACTGTCGTACACATCGACCCATAGTATACCAAACATGCTTAATGGGTGACATGTCTAGTGAGTATGCAGGCCATGGAAGAACTGGAAAATGTTTAGCTTGCAGGTATTATGTACAGATCCTTGCGAGATGGGGCCATGCATTATCATGCTGAAACATGAGGTGATGGCGGCAGATGAATGGCACAACAATAGGCCTCAGAATCTCGTCACAGTATCTCTATGCATTTAAATTGCCAATCGATAAAACGCAATTGTGTTCGTTGTCCATAGCTTATGCCTGCCCATACCAAAACCCCACCATGGGGCACTCTGTTCACAATGTTGACATCAGCAAAACGCTCGCCCACACGACGCCATGCACGTGGTCTGCGGTTCTGAGTCCGCAGACCACATGTATGTAAATTCTCTAAATGAGGTTGGTCATAGAAATGAGAGAAATTAACATTATATTCTCTGGCAACAGCTCTGGCGGACATTCCTGCAGCAGCATGCCAATTGCACACTCCCTCAAAACTTGAGACATCTGTGGCATTGTGTTGTGTGATAAACTCCTTTAATCAGCTTCTTGATATACCACACCTATCACGTGAATGGATTATCTTGGCAAAGGAGAAATGCTCACTAACAGGGAAGTAAACACATTTGTGCAGAAAATTTGGGAGAAATACGCTTGGAACATTTCTGGGATTTTTCATTTCAGCTTAACTTACTATTGAGAGTTAGAATATCAAATCAAATCTTATTGGTCACATACACATGGCTAGCAGATGTTATCGCGAGTGTAGCGAAATGCTTATGTTTCTAGATCCGACAGTGCCGCAGTATCTAACAGGTAATATCTAACAAACTCCACAAGAAAAACGAATACACACAATCTAGTAAAGGAATGGGATGAGAATACATAAGTATAAAATATACGGATGAGCAGTGACAGAGAGACTAAGATGCAATAGATAGTAAAGAATAGACAGTGAAGGACACAGTATACAGTATATACAGTGCCTTGCGAAAGTATTCGGCCCCCTTGAACTTTGCGACCTTTTGACACATTTCAGGCTTCAAACATAAAGATATAAAACTGTATTTTTTTGTGAAGAATCAACAACTAGTGGGACACAATCATGAAGTGGAACGACATTTATTGGATATTTCAAACTTTTTTAACAAATCAAAAACTGAAAAATTGGGCGTGCAAAATTATTCAGCCCCTTTACTTTCAGTGCAGCAAACTCTCTCCAGAAGTTCAGTGAGGATCTCTGAATGATCCAATGTTGACCTAAATGACTAATGATGATAAATACAATCCACCTGTGTGTAATCAAGTCTCCGTATAAATGCACCTGCACTGTGATAGTCTCAGAGGTCCGTTAAAAGCGCAGAGAGCATCATGAAGAACAAGGAACACACCAGGCAGGTCCGAGATACTGTTGTGAAGAAGTTTAAAGCCGGATTTGGATACAAAAAGATTTCCCAAGCTTTAAACATCCCAAGGAGCACTGTGCAAGCGATAATATTGAAATGGAAGGAGTATCAGACCACTGCAAATCTACCAAGACCTGGCCGTCCCTCTAAACTTTCAGCTCATACAAGGAGAAGACTGATCAGAGATGCAGCCAAGAGGCCCATGATCACTCTGGATGAACTGCAGAGATCTACAGCTGAGGTGGGAGACTCTGTCCATAAGACAACAATCAGTCGTATATTGCACAAATCTGGCCTTTATGGAAGAGTGGCAAGAAGAAAGCCATTTCTTAAAGATATCCATAAAAAGTGTAGTTTAAAGTTTGCCACAAGCCACCTGGGAGACACACCAAACATGTGGAAGAAGGTGCTCTGGTCAGATGAAACCAAAATTGAACTTTTTGGCAACAATGCAAAACGTTATGTTTGGCGTAAAAGCAACACAGCTGAACACACCATCCCCACTGTCAAACATGGTGGTGGCAGCATCATGGTTTGGGCCTGCTTTTCTTCAGCAGGGACAGGGAAGATGGTTAAAATTGATGGGAAGATGGATGGAGCCAAATACAGGACCATTCTGGAAGAAAACCTGATGGAGTCTGCAAAAGACCTGAGACTGGGACGGAGATTTGTCTTCCAACAAGACAATGATCCAAAACATAAAGCAAAATCTACAATGGAATGGTTCAAAAATAAACATATCCAGGTGTTAGAATGGCCAAGTCAAAGTCCAGACCTGAATCCAATCGAGAATCTGTGGAAAGAACTGAAAACTGCTGTTCACAAATGCTCTCCATCCAACCTCACTGAGCTGGAGCTGTTTTGCAAGGAGGAATGGGAAAAAATTTCAGTCTCTCGATGTGCAAAACTGATAGAGACATACCCCAAGCGAGTTACAGCTGTAATCGCAGGAAAAGGTGGCGCTACAAAGTATTAACTTAAGGGGGCTGAATAATTTTGCACGCCCAATTTTTCAGTTTTTGATTTGTTAAAAAAGTTTGAAATATCCAATAAATGTCGTTCCACTTCATGATTGTGTCCCACTTGTTGTTGATTCTTCACAAAAAAATACAGTTTTATATCTTTATGTTTGAAGCCTGAAATGTGGCAAAAGGTCGCAAAGTTCAAGAGGGCCGAATACTTTCGCAAGGCACTGTACATATGAGAATAGTAATGTGAGATATGTAAACATTATTAAAGTGATTAGTGTTCCATTTATTAAAGTTGCCAATGATATCAAGTCTGTAGGTAGGCAGCCGCCTCTCTGTGCTAGTGGGGGCTGTTTAACAATCTGATGGCCTTGAGATTGAAAAATAGCTTCTATCTTTCTATCCCAGCTTTGATGCACCTGTATTGGACTTAACTTCTGGATGTAAGTGGGGTGAACAGGTCGTGGCTTGCGTGGTTATTGTCCATGATGATCTTTTTGGCCTTCCAGTGACATCGGGTGTTGTAGGTGTCTTGGAGGGCAGGTAGTTTTCCGCCGGTGATGCATTATGCAGACCGCACCACCCTCTGGAGAGCCCTGCGGTTGTGGGGGGTGCAGTTGCCGTACCAGGCGGTGATATAGCCCGACAAGATGCTCTCAATTGTGCACCTGTAAAAGTTAGTGGGGGTTTTCGGTGACAAGCCAAATTGTTTCAGCCTCCTGAGGTTGAAGAGCCACTGTTGCGCCTTCTTCACCACACTACTGTGTGCGTGGACCATTTCAGTTTGTTGGTGATACGTACACCGAGGAACTTAAAACCTTCCACCTTCTCCACTGCTGTCCCATCAATGTGGATAAGGGGGGTGCTCCCTCTGCTGTTTCCTGAAGTCCATGATCATCTCTATTGTTTTGCTGACGTTGAGTGAGAGGTTATTTTCCTGACACCACATCCCGAGGGCCCTCACCACCTCCCTGTAGGCTGTCTCGTCATTGTTGGTAATCAAGCCTACCACTGTAGTGACCACGCAGTCATGGGTGAACAGGGAGTACAGGAGAGGGCTGAGAACGCACCCTTGTGGGGCCCCAGTGTTGAGGATCAGCGGAGTGGAGATGTTGTTTCCTACCTTCACCACCTGGGTGCGGCCCGTCAGGAAGTCCAGGACCCAGTTGCACATGGTGGGGTCGAGACCCAGGGTCTCAAGCTTAATGATGAGTTTGAAGGGTACTATGGTGTTGAATGCTGAGCTGTAGTCAATGAACAGGTATTCCTCTTGTCCAGATTGGATAGGGCAGTGTGCAGTGTGATGGCAATTGCATTGTCTGTGGACCTATTGGGGCAGTAAGCATGTTGAAGTGGGTCTAGGGTACCAGGTAGGGTGGAGGTGATATGATCTTTGACTAATCTCTCAAAGCACTTCATGATGATAGAAGTGAGTGCTATGGGGGGATAGTCATTTAGTTCAGTTACCTTAGCTTTCTTGGGAACAGGAACAATGGTGGCCATCTTGAAGCATGTGGGGAAGGCAGACTGGGATAGAGATTAATTGAATATGTCCGTAAACACACCAGCCAGCTGGTTTGCGCATGATCTGAGGACGTGGCTAGGGATGCCGTCTGGGCCGGCAGTCTTGCGAGGGCTAACACGTTTAAATGTTTTACTCACGTCAGCCACGGAGAAGGAGAGCCCACAATAGTAGAATACACAAGGTGCAATTTTGAAATATGGTTTTTCATCAGCAGTTCTCTTGTGATGTCAGTTGCTGAAAGTCACTGAATTAGCTGAAGTCAGCTAACATTTTTTAGATTGTAAGTTAGCCTTGCGGCCAGCTTTCTAAACTTGTAGTAATAATGGTTGAAATACCGAATGGGGGGCCCACGTGAATAACAAGTCACTCTGTCAGATATTATATTAAAAAATGCAAACATTTCTCTACACCCTATGGCAAAATGAGTAGAATTGCATGAAATTATGTGTAAAACTTAATTTCGCTTAGGGCCCTAAAAGGAGTGAATGTGTGGATATGGATTTGGGCACGCAGACCCACAAGCCACTACAGTCCCCTGTGATAAGTTACGATTTATTGTGGCCCCCAACCCCATCAAAGTTGCCCATCCCTGTTTTAAACACGCCAAGTTTTGTCATGTGTGTTGATTGGTCCGCATCTTGGCCCCAGCCTACCCTTCTATATATGCAGTTGGTTTTGGTTCATTTGTAAAGGGCTTTACAAATAAAAGTATTTATGTTGTTATTATTAATTAGTAGTAGCATATTGTCCACATCCACATTACCAACAAACTAACATGGTCCAAGCACACCAAGACAGTCGTGAAGAGGGCACAACAAAACCTACTCCCCCTCAGGAGCTGCACCATCGACAGCATCCTGACTGGTTGCATCACTGCCTGGTATGGCAACTACTCAGCCTTCGACTGCAAGGCACTACAGAGGGTAGTACGAACGGCCCAGTACATCACTGGGGCCAAGCTTCCTGCAATCCAGGACAGCTATACCAGGCGGTGTCAGAGGAAGGCCCTAACAGTTGTCAAAGACTCCAGCCACCCTAGTCATAGACTGTTCTCTCTGCTACCGCACGGCAAGCGGTACCGGAGCGCCATGTCTAGGTCCAAGTGGCTTCTAAACAGCTTCTACCCCTAAGCCATAAGACTCCCGAACATCTAATGAAATGCCCCCCTCCCCCCCACACGCCTCTTTAACACCACTCCTACTCTCTGTTGTTATCATCTATGCATAGTCACTTTAATAACTCTACCTACATGTACATATTACCTCAACTAACCGGTGTCCCCACACATTGACTCTGTACCGATACCCCCCTGTATATAGTCTCGCTATTGTTATTTTACTGCTGTTCTTTAATTACTTGTTACTTTTATTTCTTATTCTTATCCGTATTTTTTAAAACTGCATTGTTGTTTAGGGGCTCGTAAGTAAGCATTTCACTGTAGGTTGTGTTTGGCGCATGTGACTAATAAAATTTGACTGATATTAATCAATATCAGTATTGATAGAATAATGTAAAACTGCTATTGGTGAGCTATACTACCTGTATTGATTGGGGCATGGCCCAGGTACTCCTTACTCAGAAGGGCTGCATGGATCAGCTCACCCAATGGATGGGGACCAGGACTTGCTGTGGGAGTAGCGTCATGGTCAGGTGTCACAAAGCTCACACCTAAGTGGAAAGAGATTATATATAAATATATATATATAATGATTTGTGAAAACAAACTTCAAAGGGAGGAATTTAAACTATGATTGGCAAATTCGTTATTTTTTCTAAATCAAGAAACACCTGTCACAAGAAACATTGCTGCCTCTTTCTCTATCGCTCCCACACACACGCTAGTGCTGAGCGGTTAGAGCTATTTGAGGTCGGTTCGATTATAAAAAAAATATCAAATGTTCAATTTCAATAATTTTTTAAAACATTAAATGTTTTAAATATGTGGGTTGAATGCTGTAACACAGATAAATCCATTAATAAAAGTCCCATGATAGTAGTGACTGCCCATGACTGTTTATCATATATTAACCATCAGTTATTCACATTACTTTACTTTAATAAAATATTTCAGTTGTTGTGTATATTACATTTGTTTTATTTGACAACTTATGTAATTCCAAGTCATCATCTCATCTCTATAGAGCTGCTGGCTATGCACAATGGATTATGATCATTGTAGTTAATTATCAAATTTTCTGCGGATAACTACAGTATAAAGAAATTTGGACTGTTGTAATAAACTACAATTCCCTACTACTAAGCACAGTTCGGGCATAGGATCGGACTTATCTCTAGAGAAACTACAGCGCACATTGCATTGAGCTCACAGAAAAAAAGCTGAATGACATGAAATTCAAATAATGTAATTGATCTCAGTCAATTTGTTATTTAAAAAACAAAAAATAACCAACATCACTCAGCACTAACCAACACACACACACACACACACACACACACACACACACACACACACACACACACACACACACACACAGACGTGTTACCTGTAGTTAGGTGGAGGATGGTGACAGATAGTGTCACAGCAAGAACTGTAGACACCATGGCTTAGTATCAGAACAGCCTGACAGAGAGTGGAGGAAAACAGAAGTGGGGAGAGAAAGAGATTTTGAGGAAGGAAGGGAGAACAGATACAGCCTAAATGATGGTATGAAAGTAAAGCAAGAGAGCAAAAGGAAAATGCTTCGAAATCTGAGTACATTTCTCAATGCATGCCTTACTGCAGTATTGTACTTTAATCAGAACAACAGCACCAGCAACTACACTGATCATTAAAAACCTACAGTAAATATGTAGTTTGCTTAAGCTTTAGAGCAGGGGTGTCAAACATACGGAGGGGGTACAATCTGGCTCGCAGTGGAGGTGGACTAAAAAAAATACAAATGTACAATTTTTTTATATTTTAAATCAACCTTTATTTTCAACAGGCAAGAAATATAACCAATTTCAGTGCAGCCCTCCGGACCTCATTGAAGACCGAATGAGGTCCCCAGGGCAAAATGCATTTGACACCCCTGCTTTAGAGAGACAGATATTAAAAGGTGCAGTCTGTGACCTGGGAATCTGTTCAATGGTCATTTACATTTTTGATTCCTAAAGAATATAACATACACATGGGCTTAGCCCAAATGTCTTACTCTATCATAAGCCAAGGTTGTACTGCTCCATTCTTTACAAACAATAAACAAACAAGGTATAGCTTCAAAATGTTTAAAACTGTTGTTTGTTGTTTATTTTATTTAACCAGGCAAGTAAATTAAGAACAAATTCAAATTTACAAAATGTGTATGAGGGAGGGTTCATTTCCCCAACACATCCATTCCCAATGTATAAACAAACCCCTCTCAAATTCATAGACAAATTAGTGTAATCCACATGATAGTTTAAAACATGTATTTACATTTGTTCACACTATTGTTATTTGTAAACAATGGGGTAATTAAACATTATTTTAGGTTATGATAGGGTAGGGTAAGCTCATGCTATGACAGTTGTGCTAAACTCAAGAGATGTATAAAGTATATACATGGGTATATCAAGCATTTCAATGTAATTGAGCATATCCCTATATACCATTTCGTATATTTAAATCTACAATAAAAGTGCCTAGGTGAAATTGCTCATAACGTGATATTATCAGCAGCGCAGTAATTGTTTATCATTTGTGTTTTTAGTGTTGCCTTCCATCAATATCTGACCATGTAAATCTATCTCACAACATAAAATAAGAGGAAAATGCTATTACATCCCTCTTCGTTTTCAAAATATCCACAAAATCATTATATTTGCCCGACAACCACTATTCAAACATGAATAGGCCTAATTTGTATTTGCGTCAGAGAAAACCAGAGTATATTTGT
Source organism: Oncorhynchus mykiss (assembly GCF_057628025.1). NCBI lineage: Eukaryota > Metazoa > Chordata > Actinopteri > Salmoniformes > Salmonidae > Oncorhynchus > Oncorhynchus mykiss. The sequence goes on from NC_143025.1 coordinate 47,622,004, forward strand.
TTGGTTTAAGATCTCATTGCAGGTAGCGTTTGTTGTGCAAGGTGATGGAGAAGAAAAAGAGACATGCGCTTATTATTAGGCCTATGCGTAATAGTTAACAGCGAGGGAAACATACATACCTGGAAAATCACCTCCTGAACTACTCCACTATTATTATCCGTTTCTCTTACACACTGGTATTCGCGTTTTAGTAAAAAATCTGGCTATTGTTGGTTGAGCTATGTCCTTTTTTACTGCGTTCCTTCGAGTCCCTTATATAAAATACCAGCGCTGACGCTGCGCGTTAAATTTGTTTAAATTATAATTTACTTCCACCCGGCCCTGCTCTTTGTGTGAGTATGCAGGGGGTTTTGTGACTACACCAATCTAATATCGTAATCACTACCATTGATTTTCCAAAATATGTGGAAAGGTATCCCGCTGTCTATTGAATCCGCTCCCCCTTTGTCCTTGATGGCATGTCTATCCCGCCTCTCTCTTATTTCTTGGCCCCGAAGCAGGCGAGCGGGTGGGTAGAACGCTGGTAGCTGTTTCTACGCGTATGGTTGAAGCGTTGGTGTGTGTGAGGTAATTTAAATCGGGAGTAATAGCTCACAGATGCGCCCTGGTGGATGTTCGCTGATTTGCATGAACTTGGTTCTCTTGGCGAAGAGCTGTACACCAACACAGTGCTGGAACAGCAACACACATCTAATTAGAAGACAACAAATCTATTTCACTTCAATTGACCACACCCTTCGGTATTTTCCGTAAAGGACGATATTATACTCTGGCGCTTTGCGGACACGTCAAATGCGGAACAAATATTATAGAGTTGCATCGGCTCAGCCCATCAAGACAGATAGACCGTGAAGCACAGAAAAAAAGAGGGACAGTGGTGAGTCATTAGGCTACAATTAAAATGTATTAGGAACCATGCATGCACGCATACCAGATACCTTTTTAATGGTTGTCTAGAACTGAATACCCTACACAATATAGCCTATTTGTATAGCGTATATATTTAAATGTCGACTATCTTCAGATAGGTTGGGCTTTTTTGTGTAAACCAAAAAAGACCTTTGCTCATACAGTAAATCTAATAGGCCTATGTATTTGGATGTGTGCAAGATGGTAAGCTCAATCAGACAAGTTAAAATATGATTCCTCAACTGTTATTTTTTTTCTCCTTTATTTTATCAGGGAGACCAAGGTCTCTTTTACAGATGAGCCCTGAATTACAGAAATTCAAGAAAATAAACACATCAAAATATAAATACAAAATGCAAGCAGAAAGAAAAAAACGGTCATAAAAAACAAACACATTAGCAAGGTCCTCAATCAGCTTTCTGAATTTCCCTAGAGGCACCAGAATATCAAATTTAAGAACATTTTAAAGATAAGGTGCAATAAAACTTAAAGCTGATTTAGCTAACTCCGTCTTGACCAAAGGAACTTCCAGAGTACCCTGAGACCAGGTAGGGCCAGCCCACTTATGGCGGCAGATTGACGATGGCGACATTTTCTGAGCTAAACTAACCAACACGCACCTCCAACAACACATAAAAACTCACATAATTCTGCCCAAAAACAATGACAATGTCTCTCAACCAGTGGCATATGGACTTTTTATGTGAGTGCTAATGCCACTGTGTGATAAACAGTGCTCACCTTGTCAAATTCAAGGGCGCAACATATTTGACTTGTCTATTCCCAGCATGTCTCCATAGGGTGCTGTTGGAGAGATGCATCACTGCTGCACTCCACCAAATTTCCATCCCAAAAGTAACCTAACATATATCATGTAGCAGATATAGGATATGGTAGATAGATAAGAGTATGTGGCCTTTTTTGTAGCCTACAGACTGGAGATAAAATGAATATCAGTGTAATGAGACATACTTTCTACATCATGCAGGTTTCTCAAATCAAATACCCTCACCTACATTTTTGGTCTTGACTAGGGAGCCAGAACGGCAAGGACCAGCCCTGTGATAACTCATGTCTAAAGTTTAGTAATTATGTTAGGTACAGTGGGACTTATTGTAAAATGGCTTTATGAATGAAAAACTAGCAATATATCAACCTACGTGACATCAAAGAGGGCCAACCAGCTTTCTGGTAGAGAATGCAGTGATGAGTACTAAAATTGTCGCCCCTAATAAAGCACAGTGCGCTATGATAACCTGCATCTACCAGCTTCAATGAAGTGGCAGCTGTGTTCATATAGATGACGTCGCCATAGTTGAGGACCGACACACATTGACTGAAAAATCTGCTTTCTACTATTTAGCGAGAGGCAGGACCTATTTCTATTGAAGAAACCCATTTTTATTCTCAGCATCTTAACTCATCAAAATTCTTTTCAAATGACAGATTTTCATCTATTCAGATGCCCAGATATTTGTAAGCATGGACACAATCAATTTGGACACCAGTACATATGCTTAAATCAAACTTATTTTTATGCACTCTAGAGAACATATACTTTGTTTTACCTGCATTCAGTACTAATTCCAGGTAAATAACGTTTCTGTAGTACAATAAAGGCAGACTATAGTTCAAAGAGAGTCTGGTCAACAGTGGGGGCAATAGCATACACATCAGTATCACCGGCATAAAAGTGCAGGTTACAAGTGCAGATCAACATTGTTCATGTAAACAGTACAGTACCCAGAATCGACCCCTTGGGGGAAACCTTTCGTAATATCCAGGAAACCTGATTTTACACCATCAGTACATTGAGTTCTGTCAAGTAATTTTCAAACCAGTTACATGCAGCCTGGTCTAGGCCAGTTGAGGAAAACCTCTGAATTAGCAGTGAGTGATCAAAAGTTTTGAAAGCCTTTGACAGGTCAATGAAGAGGGCAGCACAATGTGGCTTTTCATCCATACAGTTAACCACATCATTTATAACTAGGGATGCAGCAGAGATAGTGTTATGACCTGGTCTAAAACCTGACTGATGTACATTTAGAAAACATTTCAAAGATAAGAAACATCTTAGCTGAGAATTAAATGATTTTAATAGTTTAGCCAGGCAAGAAGGTTAAGAAATATGCTGATAATTATTTAGGTCATGTACTCCCCCTTCCAAACCTTGGGGAGAGTATAATCGTCAGGTAAAAAATATGGGTTAATGATTCAGCAATTCAGGGGGCCAGAGAGCTGCAGCAAAAATGTATTTTTTTACAGTACCAGTTAAAAGTTTGGACACCTACTCATTCCAGGGTTTTTCTTTATTTAACTATTTTCTACATGGTAGAATAATAGTAAAGACATCAAAACTATGAAATTACACATTGTGTAGTAACCAAAAAGTGTGAAACAAAACACAATTCTTCAAAGTAGCTACCTTTTGCCTTGATGACAGCTCAAATCAAATTGTATTGGTCACATACACATGGTTAGCAGATGTTATTGCAAGTGTATCGAAATGCTTGTGCTTCTAGTTCCCGACAGTGCAGCAATTTCTAACATGTAATCTAACAATTCCACAACAACTACCTAATACACACATCTAAGTAAAGGAATGGAATAAAAAATATATACATATAAGGATGAGCAATGACAGAGCGGCATAGGCAAGATGCTAAAGTCTATTTTTCCCTTATGAAAAGAGTTTGAAAAACTTGTCAATAATCAAATGACTGGCTTTCTTGATGTCTATAGAATTCTATCTGGTATGCAATCTGGTTTCCGCTCAGGTTATGGATGTGTCACTGCAAGCTTAAAGGTCCTAAATGATGTCACCATTGGCGTTGATTCTAAGCAATGTTGTGCTGCTATTTTTATTGACATGGCCAAAGCTTTTGATACGGTAGACCACTCCCTTCTTGTAGGCCGGCTAAGGAGTATTCGTGTCTCTGAGGGGTCTTTGGCCTGGTTTGCTAACAACCTCTCTGAAAGTGTCAAAAGTCAGAAAATCTGCTGTCTCAGCCACAGCCTATCACCAAGGGTGTACCCCAAGGCTCGATCCTAGGCCCCATGCTCTTCTCAATTTACATCAAAAACACAGCTCAGGCAGTAGGAAGCTCTCTCATACATGCATATGCAGATGATACAGTCTTATACTCAACTGGCCCCTCCCCGGATTTTGTGTTAAACGCTCTGCTTTCTTAGTATCCAACAAGCTTTCACTGCCCTTAACCTTGTCCTGAAGACCTTCAAAACAAAGGTCACGTAGTTTGGTAAGAAAAATGCCCCTCTGGGATTACTACCTCTGAGGGTTTCGAGCTTGAGGTACTTACCTCATACAAGTACTTGGGAGTATGGCTAGACAGTACACTGTCCATCTCTCAGCACATATCAAAGCTGCAGGCTAAAGTTAAATCTAGACTTGGTTTCCTCTATCTTAGTCACTCCTCTTTCACCCCAGCTGCCAAACTAACCCTGATTCAGATGACCATCCTACCCATGCTAGATTACGGAGACATCATTTATAGATCAGCAGGTAAGGGTGGTCTGGAGCGGCTAGATGTTCTTTACTATTCGGCCATCAGATTTGCCACCAATGCTCCTTATAGGACACATCACTGCACTCTATACTCCTCTGTAAACTGGTCATCTCTGTATACCCATCGCAATACCCACTGGTTGATGCTTATTTATAAAACCCTCTTAGGCCTCACTCCCACAGAGGTTGTTTTGCTGACACCACACTCCGAGTGCACTCACCTCCTCCCTGTAGGCTGTCTCATCGTTGTTGGTAATCAAGCCTACTACTGTTTTGTCGTCTGCAAACTTGATGATTGAGTTGGAGGCGTGCATGTCCACGTAGTCATGGGTGAACAGGGAGTACAGGAGGGGGCTGGGTACGCACCCTTGTGGGGCCCCAGTGTTGAGGATCAGCGAAGTGGAGATGTTGTTTCCTACCTTCCCCACATGGTGAGCGGCCCGTCAGGAAGTCCAGAACCCAATTGCACAGGGTGGGGTTGAGACCCAGGGGCTCTAGCTCAGGGCTGCCCAACCCTCTTCCTGGAGATCTACTGTTCTGTAGGTTTTCAGTCCAACCCTAATTTAGCATATCTGATTCAGCTAGTTAAGGTCTTGTTGAGCAGCTAATTAGTAGAATCAGGTGTGTTAAATTAGGGATGGACTGAAAACCATGCTCTAGCTTAACCTTTCTGGCGCAGGCGTTCTGCTAGCGACCCACCTCGACAACATCCGTCTGGGCCGGCAGCCTTGCGAGGGTTAACACGTTTAAATGTCTTACTCACGTCGGCAACGGAGAAGGAGAGCCCACAGTCCTTGGTAGCGTGCCGCGTCGGTATTATCCTCAATGCAGGCAAATAAGTTGTTTAGTTTGTCTGGAAGCAAGACGGAGGTGTCCGTGACATGGCTAGTTTTCTTTTTGTAGTCTGTGGTTGTTTGGAGACCATGCCACATACGTCTCGTGTCTGAGCCATTGAATTGTGAGTTTTGCGCGAATGCCACCTATCCACGGTTTCTGGTTAGGGTAGGTTTTAATAGTCACAGTGGGTACAACATCTCCTATGCACTTCCTTATAAACTCACTCACCGAATCAGCATATACGTCAAAATATATCTCTGAGGATACCCGGAACATGTCCCAGTCCGCGTGGTCAGAACAATCTTCAAGCGTGGATTCCGATTGGTCAGAACAGCGTTGCATAGTTCTTAACACTGATACATCCTGTGTCACATTCTGACCTTTATTTCCTTTCTTTTATCTTTATTTAGTATGGTCAGGGCGTGAGTTGGGGTGGGCAGTCTGTTTGTTTTTTTATGTTTTGTTTCTGTTTCGGCCTAGTATGGTTCTCAATCAGAGGCAGGTGTCGTTAGTTGTCTCTGATTGAGAATCATACTTAGGTAGCCTGGGTTTCACTGTTGGTTTGTGGGTGTTTGTTTCCGTGTGTGTGTGTTTGTCGCCACACGGTACTGTTTCGTTTTTTGTAGATTTCACGTTATCGTTTATTGTTTTTGTTCGAGTGTTCATTTTGTCTTTATTAAAATATCGTCATGAACACTTACCACGCTGCATCTTGTTCCGATCCTTACTCCTCTTCAGACGAAGAGGAGATCTGCCGTTACATCCTGTTTGAGTTTCTGCATCTAGGAAGGGAGGAGAAAAATGGAGTTGGTCAGATTTGCCAAAAGGAGGGTGGTGAAGGGCCTTGTATACATCGCGGAAGTTAGAGTAGCAGTGAACCAGAATATTACCAGTGCGAGTACTTCAGTAAATATGCTGATAGAATTTAGGTAACCTTGTTCTCAAATTTGCTTTGTTAAAATCACCAGCTACAATAAATGCAGCCTAAGGATATATGATTTCCAGTTTTCATAAAGTTTAGTGAAGTTCCTTGAGGGCCGTCGTGGTATCGGCTTGAGGGGGGATATATATACATGGCTGTGACAATAACCGAGGAGAATTCTCTTGTGAGATAATACATTTGATTGTGAGGAATTCTAGGTCAGTTGAACAAAAGGACTTAAGTTCCTGTATGTTGTTACAATTGCACTATAAGTCGTTAGTCATTAAACATACACCCCCTCCACTCTTCCCAGAGAAAGGTTTATTCCTTTTGGCGTGGCATACAAAGAATCTAGGTGGCTGTATCGACTCCGCTTTGCACACTCTTGGCATTCTCTCAACCAGCTTCATGAGACCTGGAATACATTTTAATTAAAAGTTGTGCCTTGTGAAAAGTTCATTAGTGGAATTTCTTTCCTTTTTAATGCGTTTGAACCAATAAATTGTATTGTGATAAGGTAGGGGTGGTATATAGAAAATAGCCCTATTTGGTAAAAGACCAAGTCCATATTATGGCAAGAACAAATAAGCAAAGAGAAATGACGGTCCATCATTACTTTAAGACATGAAGGTCCGTCAATAAGGAACATTTCAAGAACCCTGAAAGTTTTGTCAAGTTGCAAAAACCATCAAGCTCTATGATGAAACTGGCTCTCATGAGGACCGCCACAGGAAAGGAAGATCCAGAGTTACCTTTGCTGCAGAGGATAAGATCATTCGAGTTGATTGCAGCCCTAATATGTGCTTCACAGAGTTCAAGTAACAGACCCATCTCAACATCAACTGTACAGAGGAGACTGCGTGAATCAGGCCTTCATGGTCAGATTGCTGCAAAGAAACCACTACTAAAGGACACCAATAAGAGACTTGCTTGGGCCAAGAAACACGAGCAATGGACATTAGACCGGTGGACATTTGTCCTTTGGTCTGATGAGTCAAAATTTGAGATTTTTGGTTCCAACCGCCATCTGTGGGACGCAGTGTAGGTGCACTGGTTCTGGTTCCCACCATGAAGCATTGAGGAGGAGGTGTGATGGTGCTTTGCTGGTGACACTGTCAGTGATTTATTTAGAATTTAAGACACACTTAACCAGCATGGCTACCACAGCATTCGGCAGCGATACGCCATCCCCATCTGGTTTTCTCTTAGTGGGACAATCATTTGTTTTTCAACAGGACGATGTCCCAAAACACACCTCCATGCTGTATAAGGGATATTTGACCAAGAAGGAGAGTGATGGAGTGCTGCATCAGATGACCTGGCCTCCACAATCACCCGGCCTCAACCCAATTGAGATGGTTTGGGATGAGTTGGACCGCAGAGTGAAGGAACAGCAGCCAACAAGTGCTCAGCATATGTGGAAACTCCAAGTCTGTTGGAAAAGCATTCCTCATGAAGGTAGTTGAGAGAATGCCAAGAGTGTGCAAAGCTGTCATCAAGGCAAAGGTTGGCTACTTTGACGAATCTCAGCTATAAAATATATTTAGTTTTGTTCAACAATTTTTTTGGTTACTACATGATTCCATATGTGTTATTTCATAGTTTTGATGTTATCACTATTATTTTACAATGTAGAAAATCGTCAAAATAAGGCAAAACCCTGGAATGAGTAGGCATCCAAACTTTTGACTGGTACTGTATGTAAATAAGGTATGTATGTTTTTTATTTGTAATACATTTGCAAACATTTCTAAAAAACTGTTTTTGCTTTGTCATTATGGGCTATTGTGTGTAGATAATAATAATTTCATACATTTTAGAATAAGGCTGTAACGTCTCAAAATGTGAAGAAAGTCATACTTTCTGAATACTTTCCGAATGCACTATACATGTCGAATTTTCACTGTGCATAAACAGTAATGTCTCTCTGGATGAAATCAAGAAAAACAGCTCAACTACTTCTCTCTTACCTCTTACCTGTTACTCCGTTGTGCTGCGCATCTCTTCATTATGCCTGGTCCTGGACTAAAAAGTGATTTCAATCCAATTTCCATTGACCATGCCTTATAGTCCAGGGCTTTATTTGTGTCTGGGAAACCGGCATCTATTGATATCTCTCTCGCTTCCTCCTTCTATAGCTTACTTATCTGCTGCTCTTTCTCTTTTAGTTCCCCTCTGTTATTTCAGTTTATCACTGTAGGGTGTGCTGGCCCATGGTTCTGCTCCCATTGTCCCCCTGTGCTGAGCTAGGGGTCCGTCCTCTGAGTGGGCTCCTGTGGACCCTGCTGCTCCTATTCCTATGGTATTGTTACAGGTTGGGCTCCGACCCGCCAGCCCCAGGCCGAGCCATCCCAGGAAAGCACAAATCCGGCTCCAGGCGCTCTGTGTTGTCCCGTGCCGGCAGCTGTGCGGGAACAGAGTGCAGTGCCACATCAAAGATGGCCCCTGGAGATCGGGGCCTCCCTGCATCTCCATGGAGACGGGGGAGGAGGAACAGGGGATAGGCTACCTGACCCCTGCGCTGAGCCATGCCCTGTTCCCAGCCCAAGCCACAGCGAGTGGCAGGAAGCTGTATGCAGCACTGCAGGAGTATGCAAAGCGCTACAGCTGGGCTGGCATGGGACGCATTCATAAAGGACTCCAGGTAATGTGAAATCTGAAATGTACAGTCATTTCAATTCATGATATACACATTGATTTTTGAAGAATATGAAATGCCTGATCAGCTTAATACAACTGTCTAACCCCATCATAACCAAAAATATAATGGTTAGTTGGTCACACTTTATTTGGATAGTACAGATATTGCATCTGTAGATGCTATACAGATGGTAATACTATCAACAAATCTTTTCATAAGCAACTGGAAAGGGAAAGTGAAAGGGGGATACCGAGTCAGTTGTACAACTGAATGAATTCAACTGAAATATGTCTTCTGCATTTAACACAACCCCTTCTAAATTTGTGATTAGGGTACGTAGAATATGTATTAGGGTAAGCATTAAGGGTTAGGGCAAGGGTTAAGTTTAGGATTATAATAAGGGTTAATGCTTAGGGTTAGTAGGTAGTTAGTTAGTTAAAATGTTACTAATAGTCTGTAGAGCATCTACAGATGGACTATCCAAATAAAGTGTTAGTGGTTGATTTACTCCATTGTTTGTAAACCAAGTGTTTGTGTATCTGTGCCAAATCTGGCAAAAAATTGCCTGCATTTTGAAAAGACACTAGATGAAACTGATATTAAAGAGGAATCAGAATCTCAGGTGCCACCTACACACTTAAAATGTAATGTTCTGACCTTAGTTCTTTTGTTTTGTCTTTTCTTTTAGTATGGTCAGGGCGTGAGTTGGGTGGGTTGTCTATGTTTGTTTTTCTATGATATTCTATTTCTGTGTTTGGCCTCATATGGTTCTCAATCAGAGGCAGCTGTCAATCGTTGTCACTGATTGAGAACCATATTTAGGTAGCCTGTTTTCCTTTGTGTTTTGTGGGTGGTTATTTTCAGTCTTTGTGTGTCTGCACCAGACAGAACTGTTTCGGTTGTTTCTTTGTTGTTTTTGTTATTCAGTGTTCAGTTTTGATTATTATTAAATAAGATGAACACTAACCACGCTGCGCTTTGGTCCGATCCTTACTCCTCCTCAGACGAAGAGGAGGAAATCTGTTACAGAAACACCCACCACAAGAGGACCAAGCAGCGTGGTAACGGGCAGCAGCAGCAGCGGCCGAAAACACAAGACTCTTGGATTTGGGAGGAGATTTTGGACGGCAAGGGACCCTGGGCACAAGCAGGGGAATATCGCCGCCCTAAAGCAGAGCTGGAGGCAGCGAAAGCGGAGAGGCGCCGGTATGAGGAGGCAGCACGGCAGCGCGGCTGGAAGCCCGAGAGGCAGCCCCGAGTGTGGCTAAGTCAGGTAGGGGACCTGAGCCAACTCCCCGTGCTTACCGGAGAGCGAGAGGGACCGGGCAGGTACCGTGTTATGCGTGTGCATAGCCCGGTGCAGTACATTCCAGCTCCTCGTATCGGCCGGGCTAGAGTGGGCATCGAGCCAGGTGCCATGAAGGCGGCTCTACGCATCTGGTCTCCAGTGCGTCTCCTCGGGCCGGCGTACATGGCGCCAGCCTTACGCATGGTGTTCCCGGTTTGCCAGCACAGCCCAGTGCGGGCTATTCCACCTCACCGCACTGGCCTGGTTACGGGGAGCATTCAACCAGGTAAGGTTGGGCAGGCTCGGTGCTCAAGAGCTACAGTGCGCCTGCACGGTCCTGTCCATCCGGTGCCACCTCCACGCACCAGCCCCCTGCACCAGGCTGTCTCTCCGTCTTCTCCCTACAGGTGCTCCCGTCTGTCCTGAGCCGCCAGAGTCTCCCGTCTGTCCTGAGCCGCCAGAGTCTCCCGTCTGTCCTGAGCCGCCAGAGTCTCCCGTCTGTCCTGAGCCGCCAGAGTCTCCCGTCTGTCCTGAGCCGCCAGAGTCTCCCGTCTGTCCTGAGCCGCCAGAGTCTCCCGTCTGTCCTGAGCCGCCAGTCAGCCAGGAGCTGCCAGAGCCACCTTTCACGCCGACGATGCCGGAATCGGCCTTCACTCCGGAGCTGCCGGAGTCTCCCGACCATTCGGAACCCGTGGCTTGGGTCCTCAGTCTGAGGTCGGTGGTGAGGGTCGCCACGTTAATGAGGCCACGGAGGCGGGTAGAGAGGCGGAGAATGACTATGGTGGAGTGGGGTCCAAGTCCCGCGCCTGAGCCGCCACCGCGGACAGACACAAACCCAGACCCTCCCCTATAGGTTTAGGTTTTGCGGCCGGAGTCCGCACCTTTGGGGGGTACTCAGTTTTCAGTTTTGATTATTATTAAATAAGATGAACACTAACCACGCTGCGCTTTGGTCCTCTCCTTCTTCCACCCAAGACAACCGTTACATAAAAGGCCTAATACCGCTGTTTTTATCTCAATATCAAATCATTTATATGTAACAATTAAGTAACTTATGTGTGCCATTAAAATATTCAAAAAGAAACAAAAATTGATTTTTAGCAAAAACAACTTTTCTCAAGCATGACTTTTGCTAGGATTGTCTGGGAGTGGTCTGAGTGAAGGACCTAATTGAAGGGATATCTAACCTGAAAACTAGCTGTTATTGGCAGAGATGTTTGGAACTCTGTTTCATATTGGTCTATTAATTTATACTGCCTGGTCATGTCACCAGGCAGGCCAAAACTCAACCCATGGAAAACCTTCTGATTAGAAGGTCCTGTGTAGATTGTATTTTCAGCTAGCAACTATCAGCAAATAACACTGATCACATTTTGAAAAACGTTTACAGAAAGGCTGCTCAGCAAGGAAGAAGCCACTGCTCCAAAACCGCAATAAATAGGCCAGACTACAGTTTGCAACTGCACATGGGGACGAAGATAGTACTTTTTGTAGAAATGTGGTCTGGTGGAAGAAGAATTCTGGTCTGATGAAACAAAAATAGAACTGTTTGGCCATAATGACAATTGTTATGTTTGGAGGAAAAAGGGGGCTGCTTGCAAGCCGAAGAACACCATCCCAACCATGAAGCACGAGGGTGGCAGCATCATGTTGTGGGGGTACTTTGCTGCAGGAGGGACTGGTGCACTTCACAAAATAGATGGCATCATGAGGGGGGGGAATTATGTGGATAGATTGAAGCAACATCTCAAGACATCAGTCAGGAAGTTAAATCTTGGTCGCATACTTCCAAAGTTGTGGCAAAATGGCTTAAAGGACAGAAAAGTCAAGGTATTGGAGTGGCCATCACAAAGCCCTGACCTCAATCCCATAGAAAATTTGTGGGCAGAACTGAAAAAGCGTGTACGAGCAAGGAGGCCTACAAACCTGACTCGGTTACACCAGCTCTGTCAGGAGGAATGGGCCAAAATTCACCCAACGTATTGTGGGAAGCTTGTGGAAGGCTACCCGAAACGATTGACCAAAGTTAAACAATTTAAAGGCAATGCTACCAAATACTAATTGAGGTCATGTAAACTTCTGACCCACTGGGAATGTGATGAAAGAAATAAAAGTTGAAATAAATCATTCTTTCTACTATTACTCTGACATTTCACATTCTTAAAATAAAGTGGTGATCCTAACTGATGTAAAACAGGGAATTTGTACTAGGATTAAATGTCAGGAATTGTGAAAAACTGAGTTTAAATGTGTTTGGCTAAGGTGTATGTAAACTTCCGACTTCAACTGTAGTACCAGAAAAGGGTTCTTCAGCCAGTAACAATAGCGGAACCTTAATGATGCTATATTGAAACCCTTTTTAAAGGTTCTATAAAGAACCATTTAGGGCTACCGAGTGGCGCAGCGGTCTAAGGCTAGAGATTACAGACCTTGGTTCAATTCCAGGCTATATCACAACCGGCCGGGATTGGGAGTCCCATTGGGCAATTGGACCAGCGTCTTTTGGGTAAGGGTTTGGCAGGGGTATGCCGTCATTGTAAATAAGAATTTATTCTTCACTGACTTGCCTAGTTAAATAAAAACAAATAAAAAACATGCTCAAAAGGTTCTATATTGAACTTTTATGGTGCTATGAAAAGCCCTTTCTTAAAGATAGGCTCAGCAAAATGACTTTACCACGAGCAACACCAAAGATTTTAACATGGTGCTATTTGCAACACTTCGCTCTCACACAGTCACACACACTTTCTGTGCATGTGCACCAAAACAGAAGAGAAGTTGAGCCTCGCACTTCAACACTCTTATTTGTTGTGGAAATTGACACACTGCTGTTTTATTTCTGCATCTACATAATATTGCTGAGTCTACCTTTAACGTTAGAACTGCTAAAGCAGTCATTCTGCATATTTATTTTTTACTCTGTAATTTTTTAAGTCATGCCACCCACCCTTTAAGTCATGCCACCCTCCACCCTCCAAAGTCCTTGACTTTTCCTAAACAAGTCTATATAACACTCTTTCCGCGTTAGAATCTTAATATCACAAACAGAACTGGAGTTTTAGGAGGGCATGTTCTTTTTTGATTGCTTTTCCCCATCTCCTCCTGACAGTAGGGCCTGCTCCGCTCCTTCTTCCAGTTGAAAGTGTAGTGCCCAGCAGATAAACACCCCAATAATTTCCTCGAATCTGAACCTAAACTAATTTCACACATATAACAACAGATGAAAAATATTAAGTAAAGTACGATGGGGAGAAAGGGGTAGAATGGGTGAGTTGATAAGCGAGGGTAAGCAACGATGCATAATCACCCCTTGTGAATGAAGAACAGGGTGGGCCATTCCATTGTATTAACTGACTTGCCTTGTTAAATAAAGGTAAAATATATATTTTTAAAATGATACAATTGATGTCTTGCAAGAAAAATCCTACCACACCACAGTGCAAATTCAGTATGGCTCGCTTGGTGTGGTAGAACTGAAGCCATACTCAAAAAAACTGATCTGTTTTACAAACAGGATCACACAATATATACACCATGAGTACCTTTTCATATAACCATTCATATCGTGCTTAGCTGTAATCTCTTACAGAAATAAGAAAATAAAACTTAGTCAAAATGCTTTACACTTTAACTACAGCACGAGGTTCACGTGGACTGAACAATAGACTAGCCTGGGCAAATGAAAAGTACTAGTGCTTACACTTACACACAATTTCTTATAAAGTAATCTAAACCGTAAGTGTACCAAATGGATTATGATAGTAGTTCATCACATTTGATACTAGTATGAAAACAAATAGTTCGCCATGCATGATTAGCATGATCACGAACGTTTGCTATTTTAATTGATCGATAACTGAGCTAGCCTGACTGTTAACGGCTTGTGCGTATGCTTGGTTAAGTATGAACACGCACAAAATGCTAGAAACAGCTTCGCTAGCAGCTCGTTTTCCTTATGACGCCAGGATTTGGTGAGTTTTCAATCTTTACCTCAATCCAGTCACAGCACGTTTGTATAGATAATTGAGTGTTAATATCCAGTTCTCGCTTTTTTAGTTCAGTTTTATACAACTTCTCAACGATTTGAAACTTAATTTTCCTTCCATGGAATGGCGGTAGCTCTTCGCGTTCCTTTTTAGTTATTTTTTTGCATGTTGGCGCCGACTGGTGTACAACGTGATAGCAATATGGTATAATATGATTGGTTACTGGAATTTCACTAGTAATGATTAGTATTCAACATTAGTTGACCTGCGTTACAATATGACATACCAATTCTTTTCAGCCTACGTTTCGTTTCAGGGCTTGGCTTTTATTTGAATGTTACCACCCACCAGTTGTTTATTAATTAGAAACAGCTGTATATTTATTCCTCTTCGTGACAGAGATGAGCCAAACAGCATTGAGTCCATTTAGCCGCCTGAGCCATGGAGCAAAATAAAAATAGGGGGTGCAAACTTGTGTTTTTGCACCTTCACTTGTTTTTTTCTGCAGAAGATTATCATGAATCCCTGTACAGTGTAATATGAATGTCAATACGCACAATAGGCTGACTGGGGAGGTGATCTCACAGAGTAATGGTCCCGCGATAAGAACTACAACACTAATATTTGCTTAAACTCTTAAACACAGTTGTGTTCTGTGGGTGTCACCGAGTAGACTGATACCCCATTTCATTTAATTGTGCCTAATCCTTATTGTGGCTAGCTTCACAACACATAAACCGGTCAGGTCGAGCCTCACGAGCCGGATGAAGCTAGCTGGCTGCTTATAACGTTAGCTTTGGACAACAAGGTTAAGTAGCTGGCTAGCTATTTATTTTCATGAACTGAAGTTCAATTTCAATAGGCAAACAACAAGTGGCGACCTAGCTAATACTTACTCACAAGAATTCCTAAATCATTGCTAAGAATAGTGAAAATGACTGTAGTTTCTACTGGTTATTGTTTTCAGGCTGATTGTATTGGTGCTGATTGTAACGCTAGCTCGATATCCCAGAAGTGGCGGTCAAACAAATAATGCTTTATTGGTTCTTGGCCAGTGTTTGCTTGTTTGCAGACTTTTTTGTACAGCTTTGACAGTGCTACTGCTAGTAGTGGTGGCGCTTGGCCTGCACGTGCAAATTCAGAACACACAACATTCTATAATAGAACTGTGTTATTTGATGTGTCAAATTAAAAGCTTATTTAATGTGTCAAATAATGTCATTGTCAAATAGTGTTATTTGACGTGTATCTTTTTTGACATGGAAAGACCCAAACTGCGTTCCATAGTATGTTGTGAAGCTAATATTACTGTGTAACTCCGGTAGGGCAACATCTGAACAATAGCGCACTTGGTAACGTGTGAACCAGGTGCTCAACCAGTTGCGAATGCCAACATCATCCACGACAGAGAACGGTTGATTGTCAAGGGCAATGAATTCCATTATCTTGGTGTTAATGGATTACGCATTTGCATTGTCTCGCTGAAATTTTCTTACTCTTTCAAATGACTGCTCGACTTGTTTACTGCTCGATCCACACAGCAGACATTGTGGGCTAGGTTAGGAATGTTGTGTTGCACGTGTAGCGCAACATTTTACGTGGCGTCATTACGTAATGTACCTACGTTATATAGGTATGCACATCGGTTTTGCACATCTGCATTGAACTAGACATTGGGCCGATACCGATGTTGACATTTTTAGCTGCACAATGTCCATTATAATGTAAAGAAACGCATGTCAACTATCTTTCAATAGTTATCGGTTTTACCCAAGATTCATCTTATTCTTTCTAAACTATTTATATGGCGGATTCGTAGCTGCAATTTATGGAAGATGCCAAAACCTTGGAGATAAAAATAGAAAACAGAAAAGAAAACTCTGCACACTGCTGCTCATGCTCCCAGGTGATTTTATTGTAACAATGTTTCAACCCTTAGGTCTTCAACAGGCATCCTTTATCCCAGGTGGGGGGTGAAAGTTCTTACATATATAGTACTCAGTGACATCACTTCCTGAAACAGGGGATAAAATGTATAACATAGGTCCACAGTATTAACATTCAATTTATCAAAATATAAGATAATACACAAACTATGTGATAAATATTCACAGTAATATATATAGATATACTCTCGTTCATGTCACGACTTCTGCCGAAGTTGGTCCCTAACCTTGTTTGGGCGGCGGTCGACGTCACCGGCCTTCTAGCCATCACCAATCCACTTTTCATTTTCCATTTGTTTTGTCTTTGTCTTACACACCTGGTTTCTATTCCCCAATTTCTTGTTCATTATTTAACCCTCTGTTCCCCCATGTTTGTTTGTGAGTAATTGTTTATTGTATTGCTGTCCGTATTTGTGGCCTTGTATTTATAAGATGTGTATTGTTATATTGTTGAGTAAAATTGCTTTCATTACTCATATCTGCTGTCCTGCTCCTGACTCATCTCACCAGCTACACAGCTATACAGTTCAAAAGTTTGCGGTCACATAGAAATGTCCTTGTTTCTGTTAGAAAAGCACATTTCTTGTTCATTAAAATAACATCAAATTGATCAGAAATACAGTGTAGACATTGTTAATGTAAATGACTATTGTAGCTGGAAACGTCTGATTTTTAATGGAATATCTACATAGGCGTACAGAGGCCCATTATCAGCAACCATCACTCCTGTGTTCCAATGGCACGTTGTGTTAGCTAATTCAAGTTGATCATTTTAAAAGGCTAATTGATCATTAGAAACCCCTTTTGCCATTATGTTAGCACAGCTGAAAACTGTTGTCCTTATTAAAGAAGAAATAAAACTGGCCTTCTTTAGACTAGTTGAGTATCTGGAACATCAGCATTTGTGGGTTCGATTATAGGCTCAAAATGGCCAGAAACATTCTTCTGATACTCGTCAATCTATTCTTGTTCTGAGAAATGAAGGCTATTCCATGTGAGAAATTGCCAAGAGACTGAAGATTTCTGAGGGTAACCTTAATCACCCATGACTGCCAGGGTAGGGAGGATTGAATACTAATACTACCTCAATCATCTAAACTGGAACAACCATCTCAGTAATGTGTGAAATAAATCCAAATCCATAAACAAATTGGATACGTTTAAAAAAAAACTGTGTTCATTATCTTTGTGTAGCATAACATTAATCAACCAATCAATTGACATGCAAAACCAGATATAACAGTAAAACAAATAATTCTGAAAATCTCCAATAGCTCATGCTGGAAAATATTATACAGTTGAAGTCGGAAGTTTACATACACCTTAGCCAAATACATTTAAACTCAGTTTTTCACAATTCCTGACATTTTATCCTAATAAAAATTCTCTGTCTTAGGTCAGTTAAGATCACCACTTTATTTTAAGAATGTGAAATCTCAGAATAATAATAGAGAGAATGATTTATTACAGCTTTAATTTCTTTCATTACATTCCCAGTGGGTCAGAAGTTTACATACACTCAATTAGTATTTGGTAGTATTGCCTTTAAAATGTTTAACCTGGGTCAACAATTTCGGATAGCCTTCCACAAGTTTCCCACAATAAGTTGGGTGAATTTTGGCCAATTCCTCCTGGCAGAGCTGGTGTAACTGAGTCAGGTTTGTAGGCCATGCTTGCACATGCTTTTTCAGTTCTGCCCACAAATTTTCTATAGGACTGAGGTAAGGGCTTTGTGATGGCCACTCCAATACCTTGATTTTGTTGTTCTTAAGCAATTTTGCCACAACGTTGAAAGTATGCTTGGGGTCATTGTCCATTTGGAAGACTCATTTGCGACCAAGTCTTCAGATGTTGCTTCAATATATTCACACAATTTTCCTCCCTTATTGATCCATCCATTTTGTGAAGTGCACCAGTCCCTCCTGCAGCAAAGCACCCCCACAACATGATGCTGCCACCCCCGTGCTTCATGGTTGGGATGGTATTCTTTGGCTTCCAAGCCTCCCCCTTTTTCTGCAAACATAACGATGGGCATTATGGCCAAACAGTTCTATTTTTGTTTCATCAGACCAGAGGACATTTCGCCAAAAAGTATGATCTTTGTCGCCATGTGCAGTTGCAAACCATAGTCTGGCTTTATTATGGCTTTTTTGGAGCAGTGACTTCTTCCTTGCTGAGCGGCCTTTCAGGTTGTGTCGATATAGGACTCGTTTTACTGTGGATATAGATACTTTTGTACCTGCTTCTTCCAGCATCTTTACAAGGTCCTTTGCTGTTGTTCTGGGACTGATTTATAATTTTCGCACCAAAGTACGTTTATCTCTAGGAGACAGAACACGTCTCCTTCCTGAACGGTACAACGTCTGCGTGGTCCCATGGTGTTTATACTTGCGCACTATTGTTTGTACAGATGAATGTGGTACCTTCAGGCGTTTGGAAATTGCTCCCAAGGATGAACCAGACTTGTGGAGGTCTACAATTTCCCCATGATGTCAAGCAAAGAGGCACTGAGTTTGAAGGTAGGCCTTGAAATACATCCACATGTACACCTCCAATTGACTCAAATGATGTCAATTAGCCTTTCGGAAGCTTCTAAAGCCATGACATAATTTTCTGGAATTTTCCAAGCTGTTTAAAGGCACAGTGAACTTAGTGTATGTAATCTTCTGACCCACTGGAATTGTGATACAGTGAATTATAAGTGAAATAATATGTCTGTAAACAATTGTTGGAAAAATTACTTGTGTCATGCACAAAGTAGATGTCCTAACCGATTTGCCAAAACTATAGTTTGTTAACAAGAAATGTGTGGAGTGGTTGAAAAACGAGTTTTAATGACTCCAACCTAATTGTATGTAAACTTCTGACTTCAACTTTGTATTATTCTATGTAGAACACTTATTGCCTTCCAAAGAGTCATCAAAGAACCCTTGTCTTCCAAAAAATGTTCTTCTGAACAAAACAGTTTTTGGTAAAACCTTATCCCTCTACAAAGAACCCTTTTGGAACTCTTATTTCTGAGAGTATACTTGATCTGTTTTCTTACTTATCTGAACTATTTGAGAATTTTTCTTCTATGAACATGACCTCATTATTAACGGCGGCACTGAATGGCGAACGGTGTATAGTATTCACTGTACACGACTTCACTGTATTTGTGAAAGGAGTGACTGAAACAAAGTCGCTCTAGAGAGGAAGGTCTGCTAACTGACTAAAATGTAACATGTTCATTTGTAATGTTCATTGTAATCTCTCATTGGGCAGACTATGTAACAAATATGGTATCTGACGCCAGTACCCAAGATTTTATGTTCATTATAATCATACTGTATTCACCACCACTTGAGTATGACCAAAGAGCTGTAGAGGATTTGTTTGGCATATATTTAAGCAAACAAACTCAACACAGACACAATTCATATTTTATTGAGAAAAAGTTCCAAATCTTAGTCAACATTGATTGTACAGAGTTTGAATCACAGGTCTAGGGGGTGCTCGTCACCTCTCTAACAAATTGAATCCTGAATAAGTATGAGAAAATTTTAAGACATGCAGTGTGTATACACTCTATAGCATGTGGCATATTGATTTTGGATTACAGTGCCACTAGATCAAGGACACATCTCTTAGTTCATATCGTTGTTCTCAGTCTACCATGCACCTCCAATTGGTCCTCCTCAAAGCAGTAATGCCAGACTCAGCAGTAGTAGAGGAGGATGTTTAGGAGGAGGTAGGGCACACAGGCTCTCCCTCAACAATGTACCACACCTCGTTGTGCCTGTTCAGAATCTTCTTTGGGCTGAAGGACACACACAAAATATTAAAGTATATTTGAAAAAAGTATTGTGGTGGAATTTGGTTTGATGTTGGATATGAGTATATTGAAGGATTTGTATCTGTGCTCCCACCTGTCATATCCCACAGCATAGTGGTAGTCTTTGTTGTAGGTGGCCTGAACTTTGTCTAGCTGCCTTTTCAGCAGCATGGAGTTTATACTGGATGTCAAAGACATCATCCATCCACCGTAGCCCCTCACGTACACTTTCATGTCTGGCATCTCAGTAAAGTACACCTGTATGGGGAAATCACAATGACATCTACATTGTTAACCAGCGGTCTTTAAAAAAAAACATGACATACTTGACATGGGTTCAAATGGTATTTGTTATTTTTCAAATACTTAAGCTCCGCTCGATTGAGCTTGCCTGGCTCAATGGCACCATGGAACAGTCCCAAAAGTGCAAACCCTGCCCACCTGACACTATAAAAGCTATATCTAACTATTTGAAAGATACTTATTGAACCCAGGTCTGATAGACAATCATATTATGTTCAACTTAGATTCAGTTTTACTAAAGTGCCATGTGGGTGAGGTTTTTACTTTTGGGACTATTCCATTGGCACTATTGAGCCAGGCAAGCATAATTGAGCTCAGCTTAAGTATTTGAAAAAACCCACTCAATAAAGCACACAAATACTACAGACCCCTGGCTACCGATGTGGATGTAATTGTGTCAGGTTTACAGGTTTTTGACAGGTGTCAGCAATATGGTAATAGCTCCACTTTGCCCTCTGATAGGCTAAGTGGAAGATTCACCATATTGCTTATACCAATCAAATCCTCTCAGATCATGTGCATAGGGCGTAGGTTCTATTTAGGATTTGGCTTTACCTTGTCATCAGTGGGTTGGGGAGGAGTCATCTGATGGGTAGACGGCAGGAGGAAGCTGAGCGTGAAGACAGACGACCCCCACTTCTTCTCTTCAATTTTGACAGTCACCGGAGCTGTCATGTCAATGTTGACTCCTATAGGAAAGATCTGTGTAAGCACTTGTTACCAGGTATACACACGCATGGAAACAGATTCATGCACGTGCATCCACACACACACAAATAGATTGATACACACACACACACACACACACACCAGCCTTGTTGGATCCGGTGATATAGTTGAAGAGTCTCCTGAAGGCAGTGTAGGTGGCCTTGTCCATGAAGTATGCTTCCTCATCTGTTGACACCCATTTCACTGAGTCATAGTGGCGCACCTGTAACACAGGAACAAACCTTCACTCAATAGTCCTCTGCTGTAGAGTGTATTTGAGTTGCAGATGTTGGGGACGGGATTAGGATGAGACTGCGCAAAACGTGCATAACTGATCAACAACCCTGCAGAACTGATCTACAATATTTTTCAGATTACCGAAACCCAATACGATAACCAAAATGGGGATGATAATGATGATCATCATGTTGTTGATTTTATATATTTTAATGCAAATGCTATTGTTTTGTATCTGCTACCCTGACCAACAACTAAACATTAAAAAAATGGTCACAAAAAAGGTGGTGAAACAAACTCCTATATTGTAGCCCCAATGTGCCATTAATTTGTGCTGCACAAGACTGACCTCATAATCGTCATTCTTGCACACCAGATCATAGAGCAGACATTCCTTTGACTCTGTGCAGAAGTGAGACTCAGAAGAGTTTCTTAAAGGAAACAGTGGAAAACAAATCAATAAAGAACAATAGCATACGATTTAGCCCGGATACTGTTCATTCATTATACAAACAGTATTATTCTGAAACACGTGGTTTCAGGATGTGTGGAAAGTAATAACAGAGGTGTATTAGAACTTCCTTACCCAACTCTGGCTTCAGCAGTCAAGATGAGAACCAAGCCAACCAACCCTGCCAAATAAACCCTGAAGTACACACAAACAGTCAGTGTCACATAGACACACTTTCATACTCTTTCACACTCTTCACATGGTGCTGCTACTCTGTTGATTATCTATCCCGATTGCCTAGTCACTTTTACCCCTACCTACATATACATATTACCTCAACAACATTCTACCCCTGCACAATGACTCTGTACTAGTACTCCTTGTATTTAGCCTCGTTATAGTTATTTTAGTGTTACTATTTACATTTTTATTTTGCAAATTATTCTTAGATTTTGACTCTGCATTGTTGGGAAAGGCTCGGAAGTAAGCATTTCACTGTAATGTCTACTACATATGTTGTATTCAGCGCATGTGACAAATACATTTGATTTGAAAACCTAAAGTACACAAAACCACTGTTTTGTGTACTTTAGGTTTTCAAATCAAATGTATTTGTCACGTGCTGTCGTCACATGAAAAACCTAAAGTACACACAAACAGGCAGTGACATCATCATATGAAAAATATATCATACAGACATAACTTGCAATATTGTAATACCTTAAAAGACAGAAACTATGTTATTACACATTTCTATTTCTATACAAATCCCTCTTCCTTTAATTACTTAACACCATAACAAATCAAACAAACCTAATCAATGCAATGATGACCTATCATTTCTACTTACATTGTGCTGAGTGTGTCTTTTCGATCAGCTTAGTTCAGATGTATTCACTGGCCTGAGGGAAATGCTTGCAGAGAAACTATTTATACCAACTGAGTGTTATTTGCATCAGTCCCCAAAACACGCCCATTTCACCACAGAATGTGCAATGGACTTCAAGCGCTTAAGAGAAGAAAAGGTGGTTTATAAATAAATGTGTGCCAAGTTAGATAACGTGAGACGATTGATCTTGATGCGTCTTTGAAAAGCAAGTATAGGATTATTGAAAAAGAGGCTGTGACTAGATCCGTCACGTGTAGTAGACTATTATATATTTCTGTTTCGTAATTAAAGCCTTTGCTGTTTCGCAATAACAGCCTGGCTGTCACGTTTACACTAAATAAATAGCACTTGCATGTAATTTGTTCACTGAGCACTGCTGGGTCGACATTACCAATCACTAGTGGGCAATGGAGTAGCCCTGTTTATAATTGGTGCTAACATGGACTCTTTGTCCTGATCTTGTCCACATTCTGATTGTGCCCACATTTTTAGACAGGTGTAGATGATTTAAAGACACATTGTGATCAGATCTTTCTTACCACCTCTGGAGGTAATCCACATTTATTATGATATTAATTTTATAATGTAGAGTGAAATTAAAATGTAAAAAATTGGATGCACATTGGGCAAACATTTTCCAATTCATATCAAACCATATTCCCCACCTATAAAAGCAGATAGGACAGCACTTTTGCACGACCCAAAGAGCTCAGCTTTGACCCCCACGAAGAGGAGAGTAATCTAGAAAACAGAACTCTGGGGTGTATCTCAATAGTCGAAAACAGCTTAATTTCTAAACATTTTAGCAGACAATCTTTTCCAGAAGGACGTACAGGAGCAATTAGGGTTACAGTGCCTTGCGAAAGTATTCGGCCCCCTTGAACTTTGCGACCTTTTGCCACATTTCAGGCTTCAAACATAAAGATATAAAACTGTATTTTTTTGTGAAGAATCAACAACAAGTGGGACACAATCATGAAGTGGAACGACATTCATTGGATATTTCAAACTATTTTAACAAATCAAAAACTGAAAAATTGGGCGTGCAAAATTATTCAGCCCCCTTAAGCTAATACTTTGTAGCGCCACCTTTTGCTGCGATTACAGCTGTAAATCGCTTCAATGATTTAATCCGTTTTAGAATAAAGCTGTAACGTAACAAAAAGTGGAAAAAGTCAAGGGGTCTGAATACTTTCCGAATGCACTGTAGCTCTACAGTAAATCAAGTATATATGACCTGCTTCAAGTGATCACTTTCACTTTCAACATAGCCACTTCATTTGCGCACTCGCTCCAGAATGGGAAAAAATATTCTTTATTTTATTCAGCTAACTTTAATTATATTCTTCTTACTATAAAATCATGTAATATAAAGTAATGGCATGGGACTTACAGTGCCTTGCAAAAGTATTCATCCCCATTGGTGTTTTTCCTATTGTGTTGTGTTTCAATCTGTAATTTCAATGGATTTTTATTTGGATTTCATGTAATGGACATGCAGAAAATAGTCCAAATTGGTGAAGTGAAATTTTAAAAATTACTTGTTTCAAAAAAACAAAAAACATTACCTTCAGAAGTCACATAATTAGTGTAATGAAGTCCACCTGTGTGCAATCTAAGTGTCACATGATCTCAGTATATATACATACACCTGTTCTGAAAGGCCCCAGAGTCTGCAACACCACTTAGCAAGGGACACCACCAAGCAAGCGACACCATGAAGACCAAGGAACTCTCAAAAACAGGTCAGGGCCGAAGCTGTGGAGAAGTCCAGATCAGGGTTGGGTAATAAAAAATATCAGAAAATTTGAACATCCCACGGAGCACCATTAAATCCATTATTAAAAAATGGAAAGAATATGGCACCACAACAAACCTGCCAAGAGAGGGCCGCTCACCAAAACTCATGGACAAGGCAAAGAGGGAATTAATCAGAGAGGCAACAAAGAGACCAAAGATAACCCTGAAGGAACTGCAAAGCTCCACAGCGGAGATTGGAGTATCTGTCCATAGGACCACTTTAAGATACACATATTAGCCACTAATTTCTAGTATGTCAATGTAAATAATCTGTGTGGCCATTTGATTAATTGTTCAGCAGTCTTATGGCTTGGGGGTAGAAGCTGTTAAGGAGCCTTTTGGACCTAGACTTGGCACTCCGGTACCGCTTGCCTTGCCGTAGCAGAGAGAACAGTCTATGGACTGGAGTCTTTGACAATTTTTGGGCCTTCCAAGAACAAAGCCTAGTATATAGGTCCTGGATGGCAGGACGCTTGGCCCCAGTGATGTACTGGGCTGTACGCATTACCCTCTGTAGCGCCTTACGGTCAGATGCCGAGCAGTTACCAGGCGGGGATGCCATACCAGGCGGGGATGCAACCGGTCAGGATGCTCACGATGGTGAAGCTGTAGAACTTTTTTCTGGGGACCCATGCCATATCTTTTCAGTGTCCTGAGGGGAAAAGGTGTTGTTGTGCCCTCTTCACGACCTTCTTGGTGTGTTTGGACCGTAATAGTTTGTTGGTGATGTGGACACTAAGAAACTTGAAACTCCACTACAACAGCTCCACTACAACCACATCGATGTGAATGGGGGCGTGTTCGGCCCTCCTTTTCCTGTAGTCCATGATCATCTCCTTTGTCTTGCTCACGTTGAGGGAGAGGTTGTTGTCCTGGCACCACACTACCAGGTCTCTGACCTCCTCCCTATAGGCTGTCTCATTGTTGTCGGTGATCAGGCCTTCCACCGCTGTCTAGCAATTAGTTGCTGGTTTACTGGTTAAAACTTAAACAACCTAATTTCTTATGATGGTGGTGTTACATATAGAGAATATATAATATAATATATTTATTTCAACTCTTTCTCTCGGGGGGGAATGGGGGTTCTATGGAGGACCAAATGTATACCCCTTGACTTATGCCACATTTTGTTGTGTTACAGCCTCAATTCAAAATTGATTAAATATGTATTTTTTCAATTACTCTATGACAAAGTGAAAACATGTTTGTAGAAATTTTTGCTAATTATGTGAATACAGCAATATCTAATTTACATAAGTATTCACTCCCCTGGGGTGATTCATGTTAAAATCACTGTTGGCAGCGGTTACAGCTATCAGAGTCTTTCTGGGTAAATTCCTAAGAGCTTTGCTCACCTGGATTGTACAACATTTGCCCATTATTTTGTCAGAATTCTTCAAGCTCTATCAAATTGGTTTTCAGGTCTTGCCATATATTTTCAAGCAGATTTAACTAAAAACTGTAACTTGGAACAGTCACTGTATTCTTGGTATGCCACTCCAGTGTAGATTTGGCCTGGTTTCTAAGGTTATTGTCCTGCTGAAAGGTGAATTAATCTTCCAGTGTCTGGTGGAAAAAAAGACTGAACAAGGTTTTTCTCTAGGATTTAGCCCGTGCTTAGCTACACTCTGTTTTTTTTTATCCTAAAAACTCCCCAGTCCTTAACAATTACAATCATACCCAGCCCCCACTCTGCTTGAAAATATGGAGAGTAGTACACAGTAATGTGTTGTATTGGATTTGCCCCAAACATAAGACTTTGTAATCAGGACAAAAAGTAAATTGCTTTGCCACATTTTTAGCAGTATTACCTTAGTGCCTGGTTGCAAAAAGGATTCAAGTTTTGTATTCTGTACAGGTTTTCTTATTTTCACTCTGTCAATTAGGTTAGTATTGTGGCGTAACTACAATGTTGTTGATCCATCCTCAGTTTTCTTCTATCACTGCCATTAAACTTTG
This sequence comes from Oncorhynchus mykiss, assembly GCF_057628025.1. NCBI lineage: Eukaryota > Metazoa > Chordata > Actinopteri > Salmoniformes > Salmonidae > Oncorhynchus > Oncorhynchus mykiss. The sequence goes on from NC_143025.1 coordinate 47,648,220, forward strand.
TTACTGTTTTAACCAGTGGTGGCTCCTCTGAGGAGGAAGGGGAGAACCATCCTCCTCAGTGAATTTCATGAAAATAAAAACAGTGTGTAACGATGTGCGCTGAGAGTCGGAAGCAAGTTCAGGGAGTGAGTGTTTTAATAAATAAACACAACATAATACAAAATAAGAAACAAGAACAATTCACAGACATGACACAGGAGCAGAAATAATTATGCCTGGGGAAGGACCCTAAGGAAGTGACAAATATAGGGACGGTAGTAATCAGTGATGAAGTCCAGGTGAGTCTGATGACACGCAGGTGTGCGTAACGCTGGTGACAGGTGTGCGCCATAACGAGCAGCCTGGTGACCTAGAGGCCGGAGAGGGAGCACACGTGACAGTACCCCCTCCCCGAGGTGCGGCTCCAGCCGCAGGACGCCGACCAAAATGACGATCCCGGGGATCAGGAGCCAGTCACCTCTACTGAGGCGCAGGAAACCTGTCAGTCCGGCTGAGACGCGGGAGCATGGCAACCTAGAGTGCTGGAGAGGGAGCACACGTGACAGTACCCCCTCAACGAGGTGCGGCTCCGGCCGCAGGACGCCGACCAAAATGACGATCCCGGGGATCAGGAGCCAGTCACCTCTACTGAGGCGCAGGAAACCTGTCAGTCCGGCTGAGACGCGGGAGCATGGCAACCTAGAGTGCTGGAGAGGGAGCATACGTGACGGTACCCACTCCCCGGCTTATTCAGCTTCAGCCGCAAGACGCCAACCAATGGGACGATCCCGGGGATCAGGAGCGGACCGGTAACACCTGCTGATGCGCAGGAACCTGTCGCCAGCTGGGGCGCGGGAATCTGACAGACCGGCTGAGGCAGAGGAGCCTAGTGATCCCGCTGAGGCATGAGATGACGAGTCTGATGACGCGCCATAAATATATTCACTTGACCAAATAATTTATTAAAACACGCTGTTTTGCAATGGTCTACAATACAACAGCACTTTGTAGGGTAGCTTTCTGTCCTCTTCTGGGTACATTGAGTTCAATACAAAACCTAGGAGGCTTATGGTTCCATCAATTTGCACAGTAATTATGACAACTTTCGGAGGACATCCTCCAACCTATCAGAGCCCTTGCAGCATGAAATGACATGTAGTCCACCCAATCAAAGGATCAGATAATGAATCTAGTACCAAAAGCATAAGCTACAGCTAGCATTGCAGTGCATCAAATGTGGTGAGGAGTTGACTCAGAGTCAGAAAGATGATAGTTGAAAAGGTTTTTCAACAAATTAATTTCTTCCAACATTAAGGAGAAGCAAGAGGGAGAGGGAAAGCTAACTGTATTTTGTAGTATATATTTATATATAAGCTTTTTTCCGGATGCCCCAAACAATCGGAAAGGGGATTCATCAGAGAAAATTACTTTACCCCAGTCCTCAGCAGTACCTTTTGCAGAATATCAGTCTGTCCCTGATGTTTTTCCTGGAGGGAAGTGGCTTCTTTGCTGTCCTTCTTGACACCAGGCCATCCTCCAAAAGTCTTCGCCTCACTGTGCGTGCAGATGCACTCACACCTGCCTGCTGCCATTCCTGAACAAGCTCTGTACTGGTGGTGCCCCGATCCCACAGCTGAATCAACTTTAGGAGAAGGTCCTGGCGCTTGCTGGACTTTCTTGGGCGCCCTGAAGCCTTCTTCATTACAATTGAACCGCTCTACTTGAAGTTCTTTAAGATCCGATAAATGGTTGATTTAGGTGCAATCTTACTGGCAGCAATATCCTTGCCTGTGAAGCCCTTTTTGTGCAAAGCAATGATGATGGCACGTGTTTCCTTGGAGGTTACCATGGTTGACAGAGGAAGTACAATGATTCCAAGCACCACCCTCCTTTTGAAGCTTCCAGTCTGTTATTTGAACTCAATCAGCATGACAGAGTGATCTCCAGCCTTGTCCTCATCAACACTCACACCTGTGTTAACAAGAGAATCACTGACATGAAGTCAGCTGCTCCTTTTGTGGCATTGCTGAAATGCAGTGGATATGTTCTTTGGGGATTCAGTTAATTTGCATGGCAAAGAGGGACGTTGCAATGAATTGCAATTCATCTGATCACTCTTCATAACATTCTGGAGTATATGCAAATTGCCATCATACAAACTGAGGCAGTAGACTTTTTGAAAATTAATATTTGTGTCATTCTCAAAACTTTTGGCCACGATTGTATACTGAGTGGAACCCACCTGTGATGCGTTTGCTGTGTCCACTTCCTCTGACATTGCAGTCTGTGCTTGGCTGATTGCGTGCTTCACTGGGTCTGAAAGTCTGACCCGTGTTTGTACTCTGCTCTTTCTGGCACCCGTCTAGCCGCTCCTGGACCTCCGTGGTTGTCCATTGCTCTGGCGGTTTGAAGAAGTTTTCAGTCTTGGATTTCTAATCCTCTAATGTTGTTATTTGATCTGATTTTAATAGCTAGCATTTCAATTGCCATAACGAATAGTGATGACCCCCTTGTTTAACTCCTCTTGACAATTCAAAACTCTCTGAGATGTAACCGCTATTTATTATTTACACCTTGGGTTGCTATACATTACTATTACCCATTTTATAAGAGACTCAAATAAAACCCAGTCTTACTTTATCAAAGGCCTGAAGTGGTCAACTAGATCTGAACACAATCAGACCACCTTTGTGCATCTAAACCTGATTTTCAATGCAATCTTCGTATTCTGATAGCAGAAGTCACATGTAAGTGTCAACTGTAGACATGACCTATGACTTGGGTGTTTGGAGTCTTTGATAATTTTTTAACAGTAGTATGCAAACCTTTGGTGTCACAGAAAGAAAATATGAGTCTGGTAAAAAGAAACTGTGGTATTGTGTAGGCGATAGCAATGTTTTATTAGTTAGATAGAACTACTTCAAACCCTAGCTATCTTGCTGTCTTACTTGTATTTGTTCAATGCTTCAATTGATTTCATAAACTATATTGGATATATGCTATAGGTTTGAATCAACCCAAGATGATGAACCCTGAAGATGGGACAAAGTGCATGACAAAGTGGCCCAGAGGGAGCCAGCTGTTCTCAACCCCTACAATGCCCCATTCTTCCAAGAGCTCACTGAGTTTCACTAAGTACACACAGACACACATACACACACAGGACACGAGCTTGATATGTCCCTTTTCACCTGTCTTTTTACTCAGAGTAACAGTGCTGGTGGTCTCTGTCTCTCATTCTATTCTTTCTTTTTCTATTATTGGGGTGAGTAGAGATAACAAAATCGGAACTGAGGAGGATTGTTACGGAGCCCCATGAGGAACACCTGATGCTGTGCTCACTTCTCTCTCCTGGATGCTCTCCTGCCCAACTGTTCCGTTGTGTTTTTTCACCTCTGAACCCCCTTACCCAATTATTTAACCCTAAACATTGATCTAGGATTGTACACAATATCAATTTTAACTCCATCTCCCCTTCTCTCTTTGTCACTCTCTCCCCCACACACCCCACACACAGGCACACAATATAGTTTTTACATTTGGGTCGTAATGACGCTCTTATTTCGTTACATATGTGTTAACTGTTACTTCTATTGTCAATTATGTTGTTAATTTGTTAATGTTGTTACCAATTTGAATAAATGTATTTTATGTACAAATATATTGTTTTTCTTACATTTAGATTTCAGTGGGAATTTCACTGTACATTTACAGCATTATCCTGGCACCAGAGTTGCCAGCTTAATTCTGTAATATTCCTTTACAGCAGAGATGCTGTAATATTTCACAGTTCTGTTTTTCTTACTGTAAAACATTACCTCATCACTGTACATTTACAGCAGTGATATTTTGAAAATGGAGCCCACTTAAGTTATTTGGCAAATGTATGTGTTTTAGAAACCGTAGAACCTGCTCTTAACAATGGGTTATGAAATCAAAACATCTTACTTATATGAAGGATAATTTGAAAAGGTTGCTCTGTGCCCTTCTTTGTCATTTACCCACACTACGCTGCGCTGCAGTATCTTCATTCAGGAAATGGACAATATTGTCACCCATCAGACTATTGTCAATTGAATCTTGTCTTTAGACTACAACTAAAATTGGAAGTGTTAAAATAACTTGTTGTAGTGTTAATTGTAACACTTTTGCAGTGTGTATATGCATCAATAGAGTGAATTTCACACTTTCAAAAGGTTAAAATGTTAACATTTCAGTGTTTCTGTAACCCATACAGAGTAAGGGAAAAAAACACTGCCTGTGTGAAATTCACAATACACTGGAGTGAACTAATAGGCATTTCACTCTATTCTGGAGAAAATATAAAATGCACTCACTCTACTGTGGTGAAAATCACACAATTTCACTCTACAGTGGAGTAAAAATCAAAATGCGCTCGCACAGCTGAGCTATCTTTGTTGCAGGTGCATGTTAACAGTTGAGTAAGATGAGGAAAAATAAGAAATCCACACATTGATCAAAAGCTCTGACAAAGGCCTTGAGGTTGATACGTAAAGCTTAATAAAGAGCAGTGATACTAGAAAGAGCAGTTTGCGTGTTTCTTATTTTTACCCACTCTATGAGAGTGAAATGTAATGAAATGGTGTATGGTGTAAAGTATAATTTTCATGTTTCCCAGGGTAGCTTTTCTTTTTGAGGGAATTGTAGAGTTACCACCCACAACTGTATTTGTTAGTGACACAGACATGCTTGTTGAATTATTTCCTTTAAAAGGCCTGTGGCTTTCACCAAGGCTAATATTATCATTAAAACGATCTGACAAAATACATTACATATATCATAAGACCTTATTTTGCTGGCCTAGTTTTAACCTAACTCAGTGGTGTTAGGAAACTCCTGGTTTACAGGCCATATCAGGCCCCGCAAGTCACATTATTATGGTTTGCAAAGTTATGTGTAATTCCTATTGGAATCCAGACAGAGTTAGGATATCCAACAGTTGGCATTTTTATTCATGCGCAACCCGCATTCAGAACGGAAATTGATTAAGGAGAATACTTAAACTATACTGAACCAAAATGTAAAGGCATTATGTAAAGTATTGGTCCCATGTTTCATGAGCTGAATTAAAAGATCCCAGACATTTTCTATACACACAAAAACGTTATTTCTCTCAGATTTTGTGCACAAATTAGTTTAATCCCTGTTAGTGAGAAGTACTCCTTTGTCAAGATAATCCATCCACCTGATAGATGGCATATCAAGAAGCTGATTAAACAGCATTATCATTACACAGGTGCACCTTGTACTGGGGACAACAAAAGGCCACTCTAAAATGTGCAGTTTTGTCACACAACACAATCGGGACGCTTAAAGCGAGCTCTGCCTCCTCTCCAATTAATAGCCTATAGGCTAAATATTTGTCATACATTTTTATTTATTTATTACCTTTTACGTGTGGCATAAACACAACCAGCCACAATTTTTTTATCTGTTTAGGTTACTTCAAAAGTATTTTGTAGGCTACCTGCTCACGTTCGTCCAAAATATAATTCCAGCAACCAAAGATAATGTGGAAGCACCCGAAGTCAGTATTCTTTGCTTATTTGTTGTGGTGCGTTGGCACAGAAACCTGTGGGTAGAAAATTTGTTGCATATATTTTATATAATTATAAATATAGCATCAAATATGGGGACAAACCGAAGAACCCTACTGTATATGGTTTTACTTACACCTTTTTTATGTAAGATTGTACTAGTGTACTGGCCTAACTGGTCTTGAATAACTAACTACCTTGGGCTTAAAGACTCTCCAATGTCTAGCAGGGACAAAGGCATCGCACCAAAGGAAGCGTTAAAACGTTCTAGAACACTATAGAAGGAGTGTTTGGAGGTGGTTCACACATCCTCCTCCTATTGCTGCTTTGTTTCAATGTCTTACCACAGGTCACAAGATACCTGCTCTAACCATTCTGGGAGGGAATGTTGGGTGCCATTGGTCCCTTTGTTGTTGTTGTTCCAGAATTCCATTTTAAAGAGGAACAATAGAGAAGTGTCTACACGCCCAACCAGTACTATTTGAGAATTTGAGATAGGTAAACTCTGAAAATATGTATGACATAATGTGCTGTGTAGGTGACACAAAGTGAAGTATTTGGTTTATGCTGACACACAAAGCCTGCACAACAACTCCACAAACGGGTTATGTTGTCATGTAATTTAATGTGGATTAGGAGCATCCAGCCTGAAGTTACAAAATGTTTTCAATTCAATCTGTATTGCTGAAGTTAAGCAATATAGCGCGATTGAAATGTAAAGGTAATTTCCGATTGAACTGACATATGCAACGTTTAACCGTGAATGCAGTCTATATGCAGGAATGCAGGGATATTGCCTTTAAAATTTCTACTGCGCTGTGGCGCAGCTCTTCAGTGCTACGGATTAGATCAAGCCCTTAATTCTTAATGATTAAAAGAAAATAACTTTGATTAAAATGTCTTAATTCTAATGTTGGATCACATAAAGGCGCAAAGTACAGGTAATTATATTTAATCAAAACAAAGTAAAAGCTAGTGCATTTTGTGGAAAAAAAGTAAATTCAAGTGTATTTATCTTGCACGAACAAACTTTGGAGACAGTAATTTGAGCAGAGTTGGTGAGTAGTTTAAAATATTTTATTTTTCTTTATTTCTAACAGGACAATAGAAAGGTAATTGACACCAGACTCTCACAGTCACACACCTTAATGTGCTGTAACATCCTCCTCTCACCAAGTTATAAAACACTTACTAAAACACCAGGTCTTGTATTTGTGATACATTTTTCTTATTAATATACTGGTGATACTTCATTATTTACTTAAGATACACATATTAGCCACTAATCTCTAGTATGTCAATGTAAATAATCTGTGTGGCCATTTTATTAATTGTTCAGCAGTCTTATGGCTTGGGGGTAGAAGCTGTTAAAGGAGCCTTTTGGACCTAGACTTGGCACTCCGGTACCGCTTGCCTTGCCGTAGCAGAGAGAACAGTCTATGGACTGGAGTCTTTGACAATTTTTGGGCCTTCCAAGAACAAAGCCTAGTATATAGGTCCTGGATGGCAGGAAGCTTGGTACCAGTGATATTCTGGGCTGTACGCACTACCCTCTGTAGCGCCTTACGGTCAGATGCCGAGCAGTTGCCATACCAGGCGGGGATGCAACCGGTCAGGATGCTCTCGATGGTGCAGCTGTAGAACTTTTTTTCTGGGGACCCATGCCAAATCTTTTCAGTCTCCTTAGGGGAAAAGGTGTTGTTCCCTCTTCACGACCTTCTTGATGTGTTTGGACCGTAATAGTTTGTTGGTGATGTGGACACCAAGGAACTTGAAACTCTCGTCCAGCTCCACTACAACCACATCGTTGTGAATGGGGGCGTGTTCGGCCCTCCTTTTCCTGTAATCCATGATCATCTCCTTTACTTGCTCACGTTGAGGGAGAGGTTGTTGTCCTGGCACCACACTACCAGGTCTCTGACCTCCTCCCTATAGGCTGTCTCATTGTTGTCGGTGATCAGGCCTACCACCGCTGTCTAGCAATTCGTTGCTGGTTTACTGGTTAAAACTTAAACAACCTAATTTCTTATGATGGTGGTGTTACATATAGAGAATATATAATATAATATATTTATTTCAACTCTTTCTCTCGGGGGGGAATGGGGGTTCTATGGAGGACCAAATGTATACCCCTTGACTTATTCCACATTTTGTTGTGTTACAGCCTCAATTCAAAATGGATTAAATATGTATTTTTTCAATTACTCTATGACAAAGTGAAAACATGTTTGTAGAAATGTTTGCTAATTATGTGAATACAGCAATATCTAATTTACATAAGTATTCACTCCCCTGAGGTGATTCATGTTAAAATCACTGTGGGCAGCGGTTACAGCTATGAGTCTTTCTGGGTAAATTAATAAGAGCTTTGCTCACCTGGATTGTACAACATTTGCCCATTATCTTGTCAGAATTCTTCAAGCTCTATCAAATTGGTTGTCGATCATTGCTACACAACCATTTTCAGGTCTTGCCATATATTTTCAAGCAGATTTAACTAAAAACTGTAACTTGGAACAGTCACTGTATTCTTGGTATGCCACTCCAGTGTAGATTTGGCCTGGTTTCTAAGGTTATTGTCCTGCTGAAAGGTGAATTAATCTTCCAGTGTCTGGTGGAAAAAAAGACTGAACAAGGTTTTTCTCTAGGATTTAGCCTGTGCTTAGCTCCACTCTGTGTTTTTTTTTATCCTAAAAAACTCCCCAGTCCTTAACAATTACAATCATACCCAGCCACCATTATGCTTGAAAATATGGAGAGTAGTACACAGTAATGTGTTGTATTGGATTTGCCCCAAACATAAGACTTTTTAATCAGGACAAAAAGTAAATTGCTTTGCCACATTTGTAGCAGTATTACCTTAGTGCCTGGTTGCAAAAAGGATTCAAGTTTTGAAATATTTGTATTCTGTACAGGTTTTTATTTTCACTCTGTCAATTAGGTTATTATTGTGGAGTAACTACAATGATGTTGATCCATCCTCAGTTTTCTTCTATCACAGCCATTAAACTTTGTTACTGTTTTAACCAGTGGTGGCTCCTCTGAGGGGGAAGGGGAGAACCATCCTCCTCTGTGAATTTCATGAAAATAAAAACAGTGTGTAACGATGTGCGCTGAGAATCGGAAGCAAGTTCAGGGAGTGAGTGTTTTAATAAATAAACACAATATAATACAAAATAAGAAACAAGAACAACGCACAGACATGACACAGGAGCAGAAATAATTACGTATGGGGAAGGACCCTAAGGGAGTGACAAATATAGGGACGGTAGTAATCAGTGATGAAGTCCAGGTGAGTCTGATGACACGCAGGTGTGCGTAACGCTGGTGACAGGTGTGCGCCATAACGAGCAGCCTGGTGTAGCCGGGGGACAGCTAGCTTCTGTCCTCTTCTGGGTACATTGAGTTCTATACAAAACCTAGGAGGCTTATGGTTCCATCAATTTGCACAGTAATTATGACAACTTTCGGAGGACATCCTCCAACCTATCAGAACCCTTGCAGCATGAACTGACATGTAGTCCACCCAATCAAAGGATCAGATAATGAATCTAGTACCAAAAGCATAAGCTACAGCTAGCATTGCAGTGCATCAAATGTGGTGAGGAGTTGACTCAGAGTCAGAAAGACGATAGTTGAAAAGGTTTTTCAACAAATTAATTTCTTCCAACATTAAGGAGAAGCAAGAGGGAAAGCTAACTGTATTTCGTAGTATATATTTTTTCACTTTTACTTAGTTAGCTAGTGTCAAATGCAGCTAGCTAGTTAAGCCTACTAAAACACCTGGCACAAACAGACAGGGATGCTATGTTAGCTAGCTGGCTATGGCTATTCAACACTGAAACTTTTCCAAGTCAATGTAAGCTTTTAGTTTTACACATTTATTGCCACCGGTGTCTGCCGGTGTAACTGCTAAACTGCTTGCTGTACACTATACTGCATGATTGTAGTGAGTTTACTACCTCGTTAGTTCTATTAGCTATGTTGACTATGACATTAGCTAATATGGTGACAACAATGTAGGCTGTCTGTAGCGGTTAGCGGTCATGATATGAAGATTTGACTTGGAAAGGTTTTTTCACCTGCTCACAGACAGCTGATGTGTTGTGCACTGAAGTTCACAAGTGAAGGGAAAAGGTGAGAGGAGGGGAGCATGTAGATAGATGCGAGAAGGAATTACAGTACCAGTCAAAAGTTTGGACACATACTCATTCAAGTGTTTTTGTAACGCTCATCTGTGATGGAAGAAGAGGAGGACCAATGCGCAGAGAGTGGTAAGTGTCCATATGGATAATTTATTATCATGAACACAAAAACAAAATAATGAGCACGAACGAAAAGAAACAGTCCTGTACGGTGAATACAGAAAACAATCACCCACACCACACAGGTGGGAAAAGGCTGCCTAAGTATGATTCTCTATCAGAGACGATTAACGACACCTGCTCTGATTGAGAACCATTCCAGGCCAAACACAAAAACACCACATAGAAAAAGGAACATAGACAACCCACCCAACTCATGCCCTGACCATACTAAAACAAAGACATAACAAAAGAACTAAGGTCAGAACGTGACCGTTTGTCTTTATAATTTGACTTCCCCGTTTTTCAACTGGCCGTTCACTACAGCGCCGCTTCTGTTCAATTGTATTACATTGTAGAATAATAGTGAAGACATTAAAACTACTAGATGACACATATGGAATAATGTAGTAACCATAAAAGTGATAAACAAATCCAAAAACATTTTTATTTGAGATTCTTCAAAATAGCCATCCTTTGCATTGATGATATTCAGAGAATCTCAGAGTAGGAGTATTGAGTGCCGCAGGTACATTGGGATTTTGTTCCAACTAGGCTCTTAACCAGGGGTGCCTTCAGTTTGCTTGATCGACTACGTTGTGGAACAGTTTGTACTGAACGACACGTTTTCTTAAAACATTCTTGTATGTTCTTGAACAGACTTTGAGATAAGTTTGCTCCATTCAGTGGGTTGTGGCTTAAAGCAACGAGTGACGTATTTAAAGGGCAGCAATGCATTTTGAACTGACAACCCAACCCTTCCCCGTTTTTCAACTGGTCGTTCACTACAGCGCCGCTTGTATTCAATTTTTATACATTTTAGAATAATAGTGAAGACATTAAAACTACTAGATGACACATCTGGAATCATGTAGTAACCATAAAAGTGTTAAACAAATAAAAACATATTTTTTTATTTGAGATTCTTCAAAGTAGCCAGCCTTTGCATTGATGACAGCTTTGCACACTCTTGGCATTCTCTCAACCATATTCATGAGTAATGCTTTTCCAACAGTCTTGAAGGAGGTCCCACATATGCTGATACTTATTTTCCACCTTAATATGCAAATAAATTCAAATAAATTCATAAACAATGTGATTTTCTGGATTTTTTTTATTCATTTTGTCTGTCATAGTTGAAGTGTACCTATGATGAAAATTACAGGCCTCTAATCTTTTGTAGTGGGAGAACTTGCACAATTGGTGGATGACTAAATACTTTTTTGCCCCACTGTATATACAACAAGCTGTTTGTATGTGTCTAGTATGAAAGTGAACTGTGTTTGCGTGTGATCAGGGGTGTATTCATTGTGAAGATCTGTGGAAAAACAAAACGGGGACAAACTGTTGAATTTATTATGGATAAATGAATAAACAATATCCCCATTTTAAATAGAATTGTAACTAGGTAAACTTATACTTTGTTTTATAAGTGATCGACAATATGAGTTCATAAGAAGGGATTGTGTGACACGGACAAGGAGTAATAAAAAGTTAATGAACACCATTCCAACTAGGCAGAAACAAATGGGTTGGGGACTGTGTAAACACATGAGGTCGTTAGCCTATGGTTGACCCTACTGAAACTTAGCTCTGGGTTTTTTAGATAAGGCAGTGAGTGCATTCCTAGGTTTTCTGTTAATTAAAACTGTCAGTTCAGTGGTGATCGATAATGTTGAGGGGTCAAAAGTTATCTGGGAGTGTGTTAGTAAGTTAGAATTAACTTTTCACCTTACTTTGTCCCGGTCGAGAGGAGGGGATTCTGTTAAAGCAGTGAAATGACGTCATGATCTGTATATAAACTGCTGCACGTGATTAAGTGGTAGCGCGCTCCGAGAATAAATTATATTACCTATTATTGAAAGACTGGTCTGCGTCTATTTTATGCAAACAAGAAATCTTACAAATTCTCATAAAATAGATTAAGGGCTTTCAATTGATGAAAGCACATTGGCAAAATTAAATTAAAATAACACAAACATACCTGAATTTGTCCAATAGATACTCTTGTTTGCAACTGTTGGACTAATGATTACACCCTTGTTTTTGTTCCAACTAGGCTCTGAACTAGGGGTGCCTTCAGTTTCCTTGAACGGCTACGTTGTGGAACAGTTTGTACTGAACAAAACATTCTTGTATGTTCTTGAACAGACTTTGAGATACGTTTGCTCAATTCAGTGGATGTGCTGGGGTGTGGCTTGAAGCAACGAGTGACGTATTTAAAGGGCAGCAGTGCATTTTGAACTCACAACCCAACCCTTCCCAGTTTTTCAACTGGTCGTTCACTACTGCGCCACTTCTGTTCAATTTAACATTTTTTTACGTTTTTATGTACTGAATGAAGGCCTAACCAACTACTAATTGCGGCACTCCAGGACCAGGGTTCACTACCCTTGTCCTAGAGACATTAGTCAATGCTTATGAATTGAATATTGTATGTGAATTGACACTAACAAAAGGGTTGAATAGTTCAGCAGTACAGTTTAACATGGCTTTGGTGATGAAAGGTACATAATGCATTTGTCATCTCCCTATCAGGCCACTTGTTAGAGGAATTTATTTCCTATATGTTATTAACCGATTCAATTAGAACACTCTGTCCGTTTCTAAGAATTTGTAAGATACTTATTTGCATAAAATGGACAGAGACCAGTCTCAAAATTAATCAGTAGGGTTTATTTTCAAGAGCTCTGGTCATAGTACCATGTACAACAGTTTATATATCACATATAACGTCATAGGTTTTAAAATGTCCCTCCTCCTTTCCGACCAGGACAAAGCAGCTTCAAAAGTTCCTTCCAACTCACTAGCGCACATACATGGATTAACTCCTGAAGTCTCACCACAGTTTCTTACCACTTAGCAGACAGTTCCAGTAACCCCCCCCCCCCCCAGATGTCTTGTCAACAAACTCTAGTTTTGGCAAGTCGGTTAGGACATCTACTTTGTGCATGACACAAGTATATTTTATAACAATTGTTTACAGAAAGATTATTTAACTTGTCACTGTATCACAAATCCAGTGGATCAGAAGTTTACATTCACTAAGTTGACGGTGCCTTTAAGCTGTACACTCCACAGAGCTGGGTTTTATGGAAGAGTGTCCATAAAAAAAGTCATTGCTTAAAGAAAAAAATAAGCAAACATGTTTGGTGTTCGAATCTGTGGTGTGACTTAAAGATTGCTGTACACCAGCGGAACCCATCCAACTTGAAGGAGCTGAAGCAGATTTGCATTGAAGAATGGGCAAAAATCCCAGTGGCTAGATGTGCCAAGCTTATAGAGACATACCCCAAGAGACTTGCAGCTGTTATTGCTGCAAAAGGTGGCTTTACAAAGTATTGACTTTGGGGGGTGAATAGTTATGCACGCTCAAGTTTTTTGTCATATTTCTTGTTTGTTTCATAAACAATATTTAGCATTTTCAAAGTGGTAGGCATGTTGTGTAAATCAAATGATACAAACCCCCCAAATATCTATTTTAATTGTAGGTTGTAAGACAACAAAATAGTAAAAATGCCAAGGGGAGTGAATAATTTCACAAGCCCTGTATAAGCATATCTTCTCAGCTAAGGTTTCTTTAAACCTGACTAAAATAAATAATGGATTTATTGTGATTGTGTATATTAAATTGATTTAGACTTTTTAAAAATGTAGATGTTACAATGGAATGCATCAGCTGCTTGTATGTGGCTTGTATACAGCTTGTATGCATGGAGGCCTGGAGATGCTAAACATGTTTATGGTCATTAACAGTAAATTACCGTGAGACCAGCGGTCTTTTGCATGACAATAACCGTCTGACAAAATCCAATGACTGCCATAGCCCTATTGCAGAGTTCTGTGGCATCCTGTTGTACTCGTAGAGTCCCATATGGGTTGTGAATGCAGTGAACTTCTTGTCATTTTCACACATGAGAATGTTGTAAAACCCACAAGGGAGGTCCATGGTTTTGAGGAATGCATTGCCCTCTAGAGCTGGCGGACAGTTGGCCTGATGAGGTAGCGGGTGGGCGTCATTACAGTTTCACTGCATTCAGTCATCTGAAATCCGTGCTTACCTGCAGGCCTCCATCCTTCTTCCACACCATGACCAGTGGTGAAAAATTAAAGCAGGAAGCAACGGTGACTCGGTCTATTAAAAAATGGTCAGATGAAGCAGATGCTAAACTACAGGACTGTTTTGCTATCATAGACTGGAACATGTTCCGGGATTCTTCCGATAGTCATGTTGATCAGAGGAGGCTGCTGCGGACTGGCATCTGCATTTGAAAAGTTGGCATGAAGAACTTCGAAGTCTTCTACAGCAAGACATGTCTGCTTATTTGCTGTTCCGTTTCCGGATGATTGGCTTTGACAGAGGGTTGGTAGTCTTCACGCGGATCCACCTGTCTCCCCACATCTGTTACGTGGGGTGGAGCAGGTGAACCCAAGTACAGACTCATACGAGGAGACAGGGATAAGGTAACCAAGGTATTTATTGAAAAGCGGGGGGAGATGGGGTGCAGGCCAGGGGGAGCTCAAACGGGTAGCAGGGAACCAGAAACTGAGGCTTCGGCCATGGAAAGGGGACTTGGGGCAGGGAAAGCAGGTCCGGAGCGGAATCCAAGGTAACAGTAGAGCGGGGGTCCAGGGCTGGGAAGCAGGGCTGACAAGACGAGGGACTGGAGACAGGGACCAGAGTCAGAGCGGACTGAATTGTAGCGGAGAGAAAATGCCAGGCTAGGAAAAACAGGCAACACAGGATAACAAGATCTATAAAGGAACAAATGGCTTGGGACTGCAGACTGACTGACCAGAGTCTACGATCTGGCAGCATGGAAGTGGCAGGTCTGAGTATTTGTAGAGATCTTGATTATGGAACAGGTTGCAGCTGGTGGGGATCTGGTCTGACTCCAGCACACTTGTCTCCACTCACACAATCAGATACACCCACAGAGAGAGAGAGAGAGGCAGGTTAGGGAGACGTGATGAGAAGTAGAGGGAGTGGCAGGGGCAGATGTAACAACATCGGTGTGATGATCCTCCCCATGAGGATGTCTCTTGTGTTCGTGTTTCTCCCCCTCCATCGGGTCGTGCAAGTCATCATGTCGAGAAACTGCTCATGTTTAGGGGATGGATGATGTTCCTCCTTGGAAATGTGTCTCCAGAATTGGTTATTTTCCTTAATTTGGTGCATTCTATTTTTTAGGACATTGGAACCTGCAGTATGATGAGTTGGTTAAGCTGACCTGGTACTACTAGAGTAGGGACAACCCACCTAACTCCATATAGCTGTAGCTTCAGCTCGTACATGCATTTTGGATGGGTCTGTTTCTCCCCACAGGCAACTACAACTATATCTGGTCTGCTTTTCTTCTGGTAGGACACCTGCTTCTCAACTTTTGTTCTGCTTTTTCACTAAGAGTGCAAGACAAGCCTAAATCGAGCATGCCCTTCAGTTCAACTTGGTCACTAACTAAAACCTGTGCATAAAGCAACTCACTAAAAGCTTGCAACTCTGCTGACCCCTGAACAAATACACAACAGTCTGCTGGCATTACTGAATATGTGTTTATGTATAGAAGCTCCAAGTCTTCTTCCTTGAGGGATTGTGGCCCTACTTCCACACTGCCCCTCTCAAAGTGTGGGTGTCCTCATTTCCCGACGGCACCCCCTAGACGTTGTCGACCTGTCTGACCTGTCTGGGTCTGCATCCCTGACAGTCTCTCTTCTAATGGCCTGGAGTAAAACATGACAGGCAGAGGTTCTCTATTCTGCAGTGCATCAGTGTAGAGTGGTCTGGAGCTCCACAGACTTCACACGCTTTTCTGTTCCAGTTGTTCTGTATAGTACTGAGGAGTTAGTGTTGCTGGTGGTGACATTGCAGGAGTGTCACTTGTGTTTTCTTTCCAGCACATGGTCCAGCAGGCTGATTAGAGTCTGCATACAGTGAACATCAGCTGGCGTTGAAGGAGCTGTTGCCTGTATACAGTCGTGGCCAAATGTCTTGAGAATGACACAAATATTTTTTCCACAAAGTTTGCTGCTTCAGTGTATTTAGATATTTTTGTCAATGTTACTATGGAGTACTTGTCACGACTCTGACCGAAGGTGGCTCCCCTTCTCGTTTTCTCCCCCTCCTTATGTGTTTATTGAGTACACCTGTTTTGAGTTGGTTATAATTAGTGAGGTTCTCTAAGTCCTGCCGTCTCCTCCCGTTGCCCGGTATCCCTACAGCCCTACAGACTGCGGAGGCATTATTCACCCATGTCTTTCGGCACTATGGGGTGCCGGAGGACATCGTTTCTGATCGGGGCCCCCAGTTCACGTCCCGAGTATGGAGGGCGTTCATGGAGCGTCTGGGGGTCTGGTCAGCCTGACCTCCGGTTATCAGCCCGAGAGCAATGGGCAGGTGGAGAGAGTAAACCAGGAAGTGGGTAGGTTTCTGCGGTCGTATTGCCAGGACCGGCCAGGGGAGTGGGCGAGATACATCCCCTGGGCTGAAATGACCCAGGACTCACTACGCCACTCCTCTACTAATGTGTCCCCCTTTCAGTGTGTGTTGGGGTACCAGCCGGTCCTGACACCATGGCATCCGAGCCAGACCGAGGCTCCTGCGGTGGATGAATGGGTGCAGCGCTCCAAAGAGATCTGGAGGGCCGTCCAGGAATCCCTCCAACAAGCTAGTGGACGGCAGAAAAGGAGTGCTGACCGCCACCGCAGTGAGGCCCCCGTGTTTGTACCGGGGGACAGGGTCTGGCTCTCGACCCGAAACCTGCCCCTCCTCTTGCCCTGCCGGAAGCTTGGGCCTCAGTGTGTCCTGAGGAGAATAAACGAGGTGTGTTATCGATTACAACTCTTGCTTTATCTTGGCCAGGTCGCTGTTGTAAATGAGAACTTGTTCTCAACTAGCCTACCTGGTTAAATAAAGGTGAAATAAAAGTACAATCAACCAGCATTGTGCAGGCTCAATCAACATCCATTTAAATAAAGTAATTACTTGCACACAATATTACTTCATACGTGTGGAAAATATAGCCAACATATTAAGGAATCAACAAATATCTACACATTATTTTCCCATTTATAGCCTGCAATTCCTAGTATAGAAAATGATAGGTCTTCAGTGGATCCTCCTTTAAAAGTTGCGAGCTTCCACCGCGGGACTTAGAGGTACCCAGCGTCACGGCTTCATTGCTCCAGACCACCACAAGGGGAAGTTAGAGCACATTATAAATTTGGGTTCCAAGGTTTTTATATGACCAATCAGATCGAGTGGTTCCAATGATGAATTTTGACGCGAGCCACCCATCCCTGGGTGAAGATGGCTGACAACACATTACGGTGGAACCAAATGTAAGTTGTTATAACATGTTAAGTAAAAAAATTACAATTGACTGGAATATGTTAGTTATTGTAGAGACAAACGTTTGTGCATATTTTTTTGTCATAAAGTTCATTTACGAAAATCACTATTTATCAAGTTATTTGACTAGCTAGCATTAGCCAGCTAGCTAGTGTTAAGAGAATGAATTTGTAATTTGTGTGGTTTAATGTTTTGGGGACTCCTGAGAAAACCAGCAAACCAGGCTGTCGTCTAGTGAAACAGTGGATGTAAAGAATCTAGCTAGCTAAAGCATTTACCACAAATTGAACGTACAACTGTGTAAGCTTGCCTTGCAATGCAGCTGAAGTAACATACCTAACTATTTACTTGCTTATTGTGTAGTGGAGGATAGAAATAACTGTATGCCTATGGATGTGTAGCTAGCAACAGTATGTAGCCGATCTGTGTATGGACCCTAAAACGTCTGGTATGAATATTAGTTCAGAACCTATTTATGAACCTCAGCTATCATAGTTGTTGTATCAACTTCAAGTCTGAATGGCATTAATGAAGCCTATGTGTGACATGGATAGCTAGTTAGTGGGGTGCGTGCTAGTAGCGTTTCAATCGGTGATGTCACTCGCTCTGAGACCTTGAAGTAGTTGTTCCCCTTGCTCTGCAAATGTCACGGCTTTAGTGGAGCGATGGGTAATGATGCTTCGAGGTTGGCTGTTGTTGATGTGTGCAGAGGGTCCCTGTTTGAGCCCAGATAGGGGCGAGGAGAGGGACGGAAGTGAAACTGTTACATTGATGCTGTTGACCCGAATCACTGGTTGCTGCGGAAAAGGAGGAGGTCAAAAGGGGGGTCAATGTGAAATAGCTAGATAGTTAGTGGGGTGTTATATCTGGAGTACTTCTCCTGTCTTATCCGGTGTCCTGTGTGAATTTAAGTATGCTCTCTCTAATTCTCTCTTTCTCTCTTTCTTTCTCTCTCTCGGAGGACCTGAGCCCTAGGACCATGCCTCAGGATTACCTGGCATGATGACTCCTTGCTGTCCCCAGTCCACCTGGCCGTGCTGCTGCTCCAGTTTCAACTGTTCTGCCTGTGATTATTATTATTTGACCATGCTGGTCATTTATGAACTTTTGAACATCTTGGCCATGTTCTGTTATAATCTCCACCCGGTACAGCCAGAAGAGGACTGGCCACCCCTCATAGCCTGGTTCCTCTCTAGGTTTCTTCCTAGGTTTTGGCCTTTCTAGGGAGTTTTTTCTAGCCACTGTGCTTCTACACCTGCATTGCTTGCTGTTTGGGGTTTTAGGCTGGGTTTCTGTACAGCACTTTGAGATATCAGCTGATGTACGAAGGGCTATATAAATACATTTGATTTGATTTGGGTGCGAGCTAATAGCGTTTCAATCAGTGACGTCACTCGCTCTGAGACCTTGAAGCAGTTGTTCCCCTTGCTCTGCAAGGGCTGTGGCTTTTGTGGAGCGATGGGTAACGATGCTTCGAGGGTGGCTGTTGTCTATGTGCGCAGAGAGTCCCTGGTTCGAGCCCAGGTAGGTCCGAGGAGAGGGACGGAAGCTGTACTGTTACATATGGATAGAGTAGATTATAATAAGTTTATTGTGCCAAGGATGCAAGTCCAATATACACATCTACTGTAGTTATTACCACACATGAGATTCCCACATTGTAGCCTTTACATTGAATATATTCACTGATCATGTACTCTTCCTTGGCAAATGAAGGTGTGGTTCAGGTATGAATCTCTGAGACATTCTTTTTCAGTCATATCAAACTCCATTATTTGAAGAAGACGATCAAACTTGACTATCTAGAGGAAATAAAAGTCGTAACAAGGTGTCTGCATGTATGTACAGTGCCTTGCGAAAGTATTCGGCCCCCTTGAACTTTGCGACCTTTTGCCACATTTCAGGCTTCAAACATAAAGATATAAAACTGTATTTTTTTGTGAAGAATCAACAACAAGTGGGACACAATCATGAAGTGGAACGACATTTATTGGATATTTCAAACTTTTTTAACAAATTAAAAACTGAAAAATTGGGCGTGCAAAATTATTCAGCCCCCTTTACTTTCAGTGCAGCAAACTCTCTCCAGAAGTTCAGTGAGGATCTCTGAATGATCCAATGTTGACCTAAATGACTAATGATGATAAATACAATCCACCTGTGTGTAATCAAGTCTCCGTATAAATGCACCTGCACTGTGATAGTCTCAGAGGTCCGTCAAAAACGCAGAGAGCATCATGAAGAACAAGGAACACACCAGGCAGGTCCGAGATACTGCTGTGAAGAAGTTTAAAGCCGGATTTGGATACAAAAAGATTTCCCAAGCTTTAAACATCCCAAGGAGCACTGTGCAAGCGATAATATTGAAATGGAAGGAGTATCAGACCACTGCAAATCTACCAAGACCTGGCCGTCCCTCTAAACTTTCAGCTCATACAAGGAGAAGACTGATCAGAGATGCAGCCAAGAGGCCCATGATCACTCTGGATGAACTGCAGAGATCTACAGCTGAGGTGGGAGACTCTGTCCATAGGACAACAATCAGTCGTATATTGCACAAATCTGGCCTTTATGGAAGAGTGGCAAGAAGAAAGCCATTTCTTAAAGATATCCATAAAAAGTGTTGTTTAAAGTTTGCCACAAGCCACCTGGGAGACACACCAAACATGTGGAAGAAGGTGCTCTGGTCAGATGAAACCAAAATGGAACTTTTTGGCAACAATGCAAAACGTTATGTTTGGCGTAAAAGCAACACAGCTGAACACACCATCCCCACTGTCAAACATGGTGGTGGCAGCATCATGGTTTGGGCCTGCTTTTCTTCAGCAGGGACAGGGAAGATGGTTAAAATTGATGGGAAGATGGATGGAGCCAAATACAGGACCATTCTGGAAGAAAACCTGATGGAGTCTGCAAAAGACCTGAGACTGGGATGGAGATTTGTCTTCCAACAAGACAATGATCCAAAACATAAAGCAAAATCTACAATGGAATGGTTCAAAAATAAACATATCCAGGTGTTAGAATGGCCAAGTCAAAGTCCAGACCTGAATCCAATCGAGAATCTGTGGAAAGAACTGAAAACTGCTGTTCACAAATGCTCTCCATCCAACCTCACTGAGCTCGAGCTGTTTTGCAAGGAGGAATGGGAAAAAATGTCAGTCTCTCGATGTGCAAAACTGATAGAGACATACCCCAAGCGATTTACAGCTGTAATCGCAGCAAAAGGTGGCGCTACAAAGTTTTAACTTAAGGGGGCTGAATAATTTTGCACGCCCAATTTTTCAGTTTTTGATTTGTTAAAAAAGTTTGAAATATCCAATAAATGTTGTTCCACTTCATGATTGTGTCCCACTTGTTGTTGATTCTTCACAAAAAGATACAGTTTTATATCTTTTTGTTTGAGGCCTGAAATGTGGCAAAAGGTCGCAAAGTTCAAGGGGGCCGAATACTTTCGCAAGGCACTGTATTATAATTATATACTTCAACAGTGTTTACCACTCCTGCTCCTGGGACATCAATGATTACACATTGTAACTATGCAATAGACTAGAAACATGATTGATTTGTAATGTAACCGATGTGGAATGGCTAGTTAGCGGGGTGTGCGCTAATAGCATTTCAATTGGTGACGTCACTCACTCTGAGACCTAGTAGTTGTTCTAGTAGTTGTTCTCCTTGCTCTGTGGCTTTTATGGAGCAATGCTTCGTGGGAGGCAGTTGTAGAAGTGTGCAGAGGGTCCCTGGTTCGAGCCCAGGTAGGGGTGAGGAGAGGGACGGAAGCTATACTGTTACATATACAGAAAAAAACTATGCATATCTAACTCCCTTTAATATGGAGAGCTAGGGATGTTGTGCTGGCACAGATGGCTGACTGGAATATGGTTTTCTCTTGTGTGATGATCTGTGCTCTCCAGCTATGATACCCAAAATGTAGCCTCCGTAGAGTCCATGCTGTTTACAGGTCTTTTTACAGAGTTATTCCTGCTCTTTCCTTCGATGTTTACGGTTTATAGTTAAGGTAGCTAGATACGACAACCACATATTACAGTCATAGTAAGTGAAACATGTCGTAGATATAGAAGCAGAGAGAGCGACAACCGAAAAAGGTAAATACCTGTTTTCTCCCAATGTTGCAAATCATCAAAGAGACACAACACTGTTTTCTGGAAGACACATCTCTGATAAAAAAAAGGCACAGTGATATTTACATAGGGTTTCCCTTTATTGGTGTTGCTTTTATCTCTGTGTATCCAAAACATTCCACCAGTCTCTTGCAGTGTGTTTTTTCCAGGGCACATAATAAGTGTGTGGTGAAGAGGTGTGTTCATACTCAACAGCAGCGCCTCACACACACAAACACACGCACCCACACTGATTGATTTGTAACCCATTGATTTATACCTTCTTGTATTGACCACTAGATGGCACTCTTGAGCCAGCGGTTAAAGGATTTCTCCAAATTCTCATTGAACATGATTCGTCCACTGTTGCTGTCAATTCTCTACGCTGCAAATGAGCATTAATCTTTGTCAGATTTCTAGAGGAGTGGTTGTGAGTGATTGGATTTGGCAGAAGGCTATCCTTGTTGTACTGAGTTATTGGCTCCTTCCGCTTTTGTGTGTGTTTGTGTGTAGACCATCCTACATTACACACGTATTTGTGTTTTTGGTATGGGCCTGGACATAACTAAACCATGGCTCCTTATTGAGTCCCCCTCCACCTCCCTTGCTTCTTCAAGTGGCCCATTAATTGCTGTGGGATCAGAGGTCGATTGGAGTTTGCCAAAAGACACCTAAAGACTAAATGAAACCATGAGAACAAGATTCTCTGGTCTGATGAAACCAAGATTGAACTCTTTTGCCTGAATGCCAATCTGGAGGAAACCTGGCACCATCCCTACGGTGAAACATGGTGGTGGCAGCATCATGCTGTGGGAATGTTTTTCAGAGACAGGGATTGGGAGACTAGTCCGGATCGAGTGAAAGATGAACAGAGCAAAGTACAGAGAGATCATTGAGGGAAACCTGCTCCAGAGCGCTCAGGACCTCAGACTGGGGTGGTTTACCTCTCCAACAGGACAATGACCCTAAGTACACAGCCAAGACAATGCAGGAGTGGCTTCGGGACAAGTCTCTGAATGTCCTTGAGTGGCCCAGCCACAGCCCGGACTTTAACCTGATCGAACATCTCTGGAGAGACTTGAAAATAGCTGTGCAGCGACTCTCCCCATCCAACCTGTTTGCGCTAGAGAGGATCTCCATAGAGGAATGGGAGAAACTCCCCAAATATAGGTGTGCCAAGCTTGTAGAGTCATACCCAAGAAGACTCAATGCTGTAATCGGCTGCCAAAGATGCTTCAACAAAGTACTGAGAAAAGGGTCTGAACACTTATGTAAATGTGATATTTCAGTTAATTTTATTTTATACATTTGCTAAAACTTTTAAAAACCTGTTTTTGCTTTGCCATTATGGGGTATAGTGTGTACATTGATAAAGAAAAAAAACAAATTTAATCAATTTTAGAATAAGGCTGTAATGTAACAAAATATGGAAAAAGTCAAGGGGTCTGAATACTTTCTGATTGTATTCACACCCCCTTTTCCACATTTTGTTTTGTTACAAAGTGGGATTCAAATGGTTTGATTCTCTTTTTTTGTCAACAATCTACACAAAACATTTTGTAATGTCAAAGTGGAAGAAAAATTCTTACATTTGTGAAACATTTATGAAAAATTAAAGAGTAATATAACTTGATTAGATAAGTGTTCAACCCCTGAGTTGTTACATGTTACATGTTACAATCACCTTGGGCAGCGATTACAGCGATTACAGCTATGAGTCTTTCTTGGTAAAAATTATAAAAAATGATTCAAGCTCTGTCAAGTTGGTTGTTGATCATTGCTAGTCAGACATTTTCAAGATGACCCTGCCATTGATTTTCAAGACAATTTAAGTCAAAACTGTAACTTGGCCACTCAGGAACATTCAATGTCGTCTTCGTGAGCAACTTCAGTATATATTTAGCCTTGAGTTTTAGGTTTTTGTCCTGCTGAAAGGTGAATTTATCTGTTGGAAAGCAGAATGAACCAGGTTTCCTATAGGATTTTGCCTGCCATTCCGTTTCTTTTTATCCCCCCCAAAAAAACACAAATCCTTGCAGATGACAAGCATACCCATAACAGGATGCAGCCACCACCATGCTTGAAAACATGAGTGGTACTCAGCAATGTGTTGTATTGGATTTTCCCAAACATAACACTTTGTAGTCAGGACATAAGTTCATTTCTTTGCCACATTTTTTGCAGTTTTACTTTAGTGATTTATTGCAAACATGATGCATGTTTTGGAAGATTTTTAGTCTGTACAGGCATCCATCTTTTCACTCTGCCAATTAGGTTAGTATTGTGGTGTAACTACAATGTTGTTGACCCATCCTCAATTTTCTCCTATCATAGCCATTAACTGTTTTAATGTCACCATTGGCCTCATGGTGAAATCCCTGAGCGTTTCCCTTCCTCTCCGGCAACTGAGATAGGAAGGACGCCTGTATCTTTGTAGTGACTGTGTGTATTGATACACCATCCAAAATGTTATTAATAACTTCACCTTGCTCAAAGGGATATTCAATGTCTGCTTTTTTGACCCATCTACCAATAGCTGCCTTCCTCTGCAAGGCATTGGAAACCCTCCCTGGTCTTTTTGGTTGAATCTGTGTTTGAAATTCACTGCTTACAGATAATTGATTGTGTGAGGTGCAGAGATGAGGTAGTCATTCAAAAACCATATTTACTCCTGAACTTATTTAGGCTTTATCATAACAATGGGGTTGAATAGTTATTGCCTCAAAACATTTCAGCTTTTCATTTAGAATTAACCTTTATTTAACTAGGCAAGTCAGTTAAGAACAAATTATAATTTACAGTGACGTCCTACTCCAGCCAAACCCCGACGACGCTGGGCGCCACCCTATGTGACCCCAATCATGGCCAGATGTGATACAGCATGGACTCGAAACAGGTCCTATAGTGACACCTCTTGTACTGAGAGGCAGTGCCTTAGACTGCTGCGCCACTCTGGAATACAGTTTGAGAAACATAAATCGACTTTGATATTATGGGGTATTGTGCGTAGGCCAATGAGTAAACAAATGTCAATTTAACACATTTTAAATTCAGGCCGTAACACAACAATGTGGATAAAGTCAATGGGTGTGAATACTTTCTGGGCACTGTACACATTTCAAGTATCACAAAAGCCACTACAAAAGCCACTGCATATATTTTGTTGAGGTAAAAGGGCAAAGGGAAATACATGAAATTGTGGGATTTGTTTACTAGTTGTTCCCTAAACACATTTTGTTGCTGTGAAATTCAATTAAACTAAAAGCAAAATAATACAACATATCAAGGAACAACATAATCTCAAGAAAATAAGTTAATATGGTAATACAACCCACTGGTACAGTACGTCTCAACTGTAACACTGGACTAACTCTCACCAGATTTCAGGACCATGAGGAGGATGAGTGCCACAGAGAATCCCTTCATATTCTACTATCTACAACAAAACAGAAGACAAAGATCTCCTACAGTGGTGCTGTGTTAGACCCATCAGCAAAAAGGAGCACAAAGACCTGTTGATATAAATTAGCATGTTCCTACCATTTCTCTGCCCTCCTCAAAGTAGAAGCCTGTGTCTTTCTGCCTGCTTAACTACTGTAACTTTTCTGACTTCACAAGTTTTCTGTGGCCGTATCAGTTGGGCCTTCACACGTTGTCACACCCTGACCATAGTTTGCTTTGTATGTTCTATGTTTTGTTTGGTCAGGGTGGGCATTCTATGTTGGATGTCTTGTTTGTCTGTTTCTGTGTTTGGGCCTGATATGGTTCTCAATCAGAGGCAGGTGTTAGTCATTGTCTCTGATTGGGAGCCATATTTAGGTAGCCTGTTTTGTGTTGGGTTTTTGTGGGTGATTGTTCCTGTCTTTGTGTTTGTTACACCAGATAGGGCTGTTTTCGGTTTTTCACATTTCTTGTTTTTGTATATTGTTCTATTTTCATCTTTATTAAAGATGTATCTCAATAACCATGCTGCGTTTTGGTCCGCCTCTCCTTCAACAGAATAATCCCGTGACACACGTAGGCAGGCAGGCAGGAATGCATGCCAAAACACAAACGCACGTTACAAAATACATAAATTAACCATTGTAATATCTAACTACTCCTCACATTAAATCTGCAGATAAATGTACTGAAGGTAAAAATACAAAAAACATTAGTTGCTAGTAGTTAATATGTATGTATTATCTTATAAATGCATATAGCACTTGAGTTATATGACAAAAATATATAATAACTTAGTGTATACTTTGGCTTGAAATGCAAGGGGGAGAGTATGGTTATGTACTTCATGTTAAAGCTTCACAATTTCAAGGGGTCAAATAATACATTTTATTTACATTTTCTGTGTGAGAAATGACTATACAATTTTTTTTTTTGCAATTGCCAGAACCTGAATAAATAAACTTGCTCCTGTCCAAATCCTGCTAAATTCATTATTATTGACCCTCAGGTTGGGTCCTTTCTCACAGTGTACTGAGATAAGGTGTTCCCACTCAAACTTATCCCAAAACCTCTACTGGAAAATGAATGTGTACTGAGAAATGAGACGTGCACATTCATGTGTTGGTTTGTGTGTCTGTGCCAGTGTCTGTTCATACTCAGTGTCTGCACATGTTGTTAGTGACCTGCCTGCACCTCACCACCTCTGAGCATCGAAGAACATTGTGCTTGGGCAATAAAGAGGTGTTCACCTAGGTGAACCTCGTTGGAACCCTGTGGTTTTCGGGGAATTTGTATTAGTTGATTCCATACCATGAATACTTTATATAGTGCCATGAATACTTCATTAACCCCTTCTTTTGGGGTTGTCCTCCATTCATCTATAAATGGATTCAGAAACAGCTCTTAGATTCTGACCCAGACAACCGATGCTTCCAACCGATGACCTCATCTGGTCGTTGGTCCTCTCTTATCTCTCTCAGACATCAAGCAATTCAGAGAGGAAGGAGACAGCCTCGGCAGACCTTAAACTAACACACACACACACCGCAGAGGGCAATTCCACAGTGCACGTACTGTATACTCTGCAGGAAGTTATTAACCCTAATAGATCAAAGCCAGTGGACAGGATAAACATTCCTCCCCCCAGCTCCTCTAGGCAACAAACCAAACAGCTTCCTCCTCCAACTTCCTCTCCAGTCAGTCCCACCACCACATATTGTTACCACATGACCAGTCCTGCAGCTGCTGACTAACCAGGTTAATGGCCATATGACTCAGGACCAGGGCCCATACTCATAAAGTGTCTGAAGAGTAGGCGTGCTGATCTAGTATTAGGTCCCTCCTGTCCATGTAATCTAGTAGGTAAAACTGATCCTAGATCAGCATTCCTACTTGGATATTGTCTGGTGCACAATCACGACAGGACAGATTTGAATCATTTAAAGTGTTTTGGGGATCCACATGACGAAGACTCAAAAGCACACGTCTTTCATGGCAAAGACAAACATTTTTTTAAAGTGGTAGATACTGTATGTATTCCAAACATTTCACAATCAACAGACAGGAAAAAAGCTTTTAAAAATGTGTAAATTGTACAATATAATTATGAACTTTGGTTAACATTTATTTCTGAAGTGAATTGATCAATTTCAATTCAGACTGAGCACATGACTCTGAACTTGCTGTAGAGGGCAGTAGCCACAAGTAGAGCTCAGGTCTACACTGCTGATCAGGACCCTAAGTTGTTATGGAAAGCGTGTAGGAAGTTGGTTTCTGGTGTAGCAGGGAAACCTTGATAGCAGATTACAATGGAAAGGAGTGAGTCAAGAAACTATGAAGATACACTGTTTTGTGTATTGTGTTGAGAGATCGACTTTTAAGGAGACTGTGAAAGCAAGTTAGTTCACACTAACCTCGTATTAATAGATATCAAACTCATACAAAAAAAACATGATTATATTGCTTTGTTTTAATACCCATGCAATTATAGAATGATACAGCACACTAATTTCCAACAATACCATCAGTTAGCATGTACAGTAACAGCATGTCTGACAATGTCTGCCTATCCCCGACACTCCCCAGGGCCGTACTTCATGGCCTTCTCAAAGTTCTGTATGTTATAGCTGGGGAATCTAACTCTGATGACATAGGGAAGGGCTATTCAACTTAGGTCCTGGAGGGCCGACATTTCTGGTGTTCATCCTTTCCTTTAAAGAAGGAACCGATTCAGACCTTCGACACCAGGTGAGTGCAATTAACTGTTAGAAACCAAACACAGAAGTGTTTTGGCCCTCCAGAACTAGAGTTGAATAACCCTGATGTAGGGCACCTCCATCAAGCCATTGGCTGACTTCCCCCAGAGACAGCTGCACTTGATGCTCCAGAATGTCATGGCACTCCTGCTTCTAGTGGCCAGAATGTCTTCTTCATTCATCAGCTTGTTGGTTCCATTTTTCCACTCCAGGGTCTTAGAAGTGAAGCCCATAAGGTCCGACTCATCAGTCTGGATCTAACATTCACTGGGCTGTGAGAGGCGCAGCAGGAGCAGGCCAAGAGTGTGTCTGTGGTCCATCTTCTTGTAGTGTGTAACGTAGTGATTTTAGCATGTAAATCTTGGTGTGGCAAACTCCCCAATTTTTTTTAGATGCAAAGCCAACACAACACTAAACAATACATTAACGGTGACAAACGATGCCCACAAACTGTTACATGTTGACCACACCGCTCGCTTTGCAAAATATATTTACACATACATGTTATTCAATCACGGGAGTCACTTGGTTCTATTTGTGACACTTGACGTGCTGCAAGTCTTGCCTCTCCCATCTCCTCATTAGTTTTAAGGAGCATAAACCCAAGTGCCATCTCCTCATTGGTTTTTAGGAGTATATACCCATGTGGGTGATTGAAAGATGAACTGAGGTCCACAATCCAGTCAGTTGTGGTAATGCACCTTAAAGTTGGTTGCCAACCGCCATATAAAGTCCAAAGAATAAGAAGAAGCCTGAAGGAGGAGAGATTACTAGAAACAAACTCGGTTTGTTACCTTACCTTTTTATCTGTGGATTAATTGTCGGAGTAGGGGACCTTGTGCATTTCAGGTAAAATAACAACCCAATGTTTATGTCCCAGAACAAATTAGCTAGCAGCAACCAGCTAGCTAGCTATTGCCATAAATATGTAATAATTTTTGACCTGTCTCCAAATTAATACAGTTGGTTCAGAGTTTGTTTTGATATTTCATCCTGCATGTCCTAATCACGTCTGGTGTGGGTAGACAAAATCAACATGCGCGCGATGGTGCACGCAGAGGCATGCACACACCCGATCTGGTCAGCAAGTAAGGGCCTACATAAAGCTGTCCCAACAGCAGTGCTTACTTTTCAGCACCATGGAGTGAATCCTTACCACCGCTACACCTGGCTATCAGCGGAGCCTTGTCTGACAGCAAAACTGTTCATTCAGACTCATTTACTGCATTTAAAAAAGCATAGCTGATATGGCTGACTTGCTTAAACAAATGTGGTTTCTTCAGAACATTGAGATGTACAAACTATGGCAAAAGGGAACAACGAGCGAATAAGAGACAATCTGTAATTTCGATTAAGACATTGAGCGAGCTAGGACGGTTGTAGTCAATATAACTATTTGTTCATCACTTTTGAAATGTACAGTGAAATAATTTAGCATTCTCCCTGTACACCAAGTCAGAACTGTAGGATAAATAAAAGGGACATATAAGCAGACAATGAAATCTAGTACAATATTCGATGATTACATTTCTCTAAAACAGGCTATAGGCTACATGTGCACCACCAAGTCAAAACAGTAGGCTTTAAGGGTAAAAAGGGACCAAATTATTAGGATCTCGGATCTCTAGAAAGAGACCCAAGTTCCCGGCTTGGAATTCCGAGTTGGATGACCGAAACGTATTTTCCAGGTCAGAACTCTTTTATTTCAGACATTCCAGTTGTCTTGAACTCACGGAAGTCTGAGATTTCCCAGTTCCGAGTTTCCAGGTGTTTTGAACACAGCAGAAGTCAATGCTGGATTGATAGCATGGCCAATGTATTCAACCTTTTTTTTATTTTTATTAATTTTTTTATTTCACCTTTATTTAACCAGGTAGGCAAGTTGAGAACAAGTTCTCATTTACAATTGCGACCTGGCCAAGATAAAGCAAAGCAGTTCGACACATACAACGACACAGAGTTACACATGGAGTAAAAACAAACATACAGTCAATAATACAGTATAAACAAGTCTATATACGATGTGAGCAAATGAGGTGAGATAAGGGAGGTAAAGGCAAAAAGGCCATGGTGGCAAAGTAGATACAATATAGCAAGTAAAACACTGGAATGGTAGATTTGCAATGGGAGAATGTGCAAAGTAGAAATAAAAATAATGGGGGTGCAAAGGAGCAAAATAAATAAATAAATAAAATACAGTAGGGAAAGAGGTAGTTGTTTGGGCTAGGTGGGCTATGTACAGGTGCAGTAATCTGTGAGCTGCTCTGACAGTTGGTGCTTAAAGCTAGTGAGGGAGATAAGTGCTTCCAGTTTCAGAGATTTTTGTAGTTCGTTCCAGTCATTGGCAGCAGAGAACTGGAAGGAGAGGCGGCCAAAGAAAGAATTGGTTTTGGGGGTGACTAGAGAGATATACCTGCTGGAGCGTGTGCTACAGGTGGGAGATGCAATGGTGACCAGCGAGCTGAGATAAGGGGGGACTTTACCTAGCAGGGTCTTGTAGATGACATGGAGCCAGTGGGTTTGGCGACGAGTATGAAGCGAGGGCCAGCCAACGAGAGCGTACAGGTCGCAATGGTGGGTAGTATATGGGGCTTTGGTGACAAAACGGATTGCACTGTGATAGACTGCATCCAATTTGTTGAGTAGGGTATTGGAGGCTATTTTGTAAATGACATCGCCAAAGTCGAGGATTGGTAGGATGGTCAGTTTTACAAGGGTATGTTTGGCAGCATGAGTGAAGGATGCTTTGTTGCGAAATAGGAAGCATATTCTAGATTTAACTTTGGATTGGAGATGTTTGATATGGGTCTGGAAGGAGAGTTTACAGTCTAACCAGACACCTAAGTATTTGTAGTTGTCCACGTATTCTAAGTCGGAGCCGTCCAGAGTAGTAATGTTGGACAGGCGGGTAGGTACAGGTAGCGATCGGTTGAAGAGCATGCATTTAGTTTTACTTGTATTTAAGAGCAATTGGAGGCCACGGAAGGAGAGTTGTATGGCATTGAAGCTTGCCTGGAGGGTTGTTAACACAGTATCCAAAGAAGGGCCAGAAGTATACAGAATGGTGTCGTCTGCATAGAGGTGGATCAGAGACTCACCAGCAGCAAGAGCGACCTCATTGATGTATACAGAGAAGAGAGTCGGTCCAAGAATTGAACCCCATAGAGACTGCCAGAGGTCCGGACAGCAGACCCTCCGATTTGACACACTGAACTCTATCAGAGAAGTAGTTGGTGAACCAGGCGAGGCAATCGTTTGAGAAACCAAGGCTGTCGAGTCTGCCGATGAGGATGTGGTGATTGACAGAGTCGAAAGCCTTGGCCAGATCAATGAATACGGCTGCACAGTAATGTTTCTTATCGATGGCGGTTAAGATATCATTTAGGACCTTGAGCGTGGCTGAGGTGCACCCATGACCAGCTCTGAAACCAGATTGCATAGCAGAGAAGGTATGGTGAGATTCGAAATGGTCGGTAATCTGTTTGTTGACTTGGCTTTCGAAGACCTTAGAAAGGCATGGTAGGATAGATATAGGTCTGTAGCAGTTTGGGTCAAGAGTGTCACCCCCTTTGAAGAGGGGGATGACCGCAGCTGCTTTCCAATCTTTGGGAATCTCAGACGACACGAAAGAGAGGTTGAACAGGCTAGTAATAGGGGTGGCAACAATTTTGGCAGATAATTTTAGAAAGAAAGGGTCCAGATTGTCTAGCCCGGCTGATTTGTAGGGGTCCAGATTTTGCAGCTCATTCAAAACATCAGCTGAGCAGATTTGGGAGAAGGAGAAATGGGGAAGGCTTGGGCGAGTTGTTGTGGGGGGTGCAGTGCTGTTGACCGGGGTAGGAGTAGCCAGGTGGAAAGCATGGCCAGCCGTAGAAAAATGCTTATTGAAATTCTCAATTATGGTGGATTTATCAGTGGTGACAGTGTTTCCTATCTTCAGTGCAGTGGGCAGCTGGGAGGAGGGGTTCTTATTCTCCATGGACTTTACAGTGTCCCAGAACTTTTTTGAGTTAGTGTTGCAGGAAGCAAATTTCTGCTTGAAAAAGCTAGCCTTGGCTTTCTAACTGCCTGTGTATAATGGTTTCTAGCTTCCCTGAACAGCTGCATATCACGGGGGCTGTTCGATGCTAATGCAGAACGCCATAGGATGTTTTTTTGTTGGTTAAGGGCAGTCAGGTCTGGGGAGAACCAAGGGCTATATCTATTCCTGGTTCTAAATTTCTTGAATGGGGCATGTTTATTTAAGATGGTTAGGAAGGCATTTTTAAAAAATATCCAGGCATCCTCTACTGACGGGATGAGATCAATATCCTTCCAGGATACCCCGGCCAGGTCGATTAGAAAGGCCTGCTCGCTGAAGTGTTTCAGGGAGCGTTTTACAGTGATGAGTGGAGGTCGTTTGACCGCTGACCCATTACGGATGCAGGCAATGAGGCAGTGATCGCTGAGATCTTGGTTGAAAACAGCAGAGGTGTATTTAGAGGGCAAGTTGGTTAGGATGATATCTATGAGGGTGCCCGTGTTTAAGGCTTTGGGGAGGTACCTGGTAGGTTCATTGATAATTTGTGTGAGGTTGAGGGCATCAAGTTTAGATTGTAGGATGGCTGGGGTGTTAAGCATGTTCCAATTTAGGTCGCCTAGCAGCACAAGCTCTGAAGATAGATGGGGGGCAATCAGCTCACATATGGTGTCCAGAGCACAGCTGGGGGCAGAGGGTGGTCTATAGCAGGCGGCAACGGTGAGAGACTTGTTTTTAGAGGGGTGGATTTTTAAAAGTAGAAGTTCAAATTGTTTGGGTACAGACCTGGATAGTAGGACAGAACTCTGCAGGCTATCTTTGCAGTAGATTGCAACACCGCCCCCTTTGGCAGTTCTATCTTGTCTGAAAATGTTGTAGTTTGGAATTAAAGTGTCTGAATTTTTGGTGGTCTTCCTAAGCCAGGATTCAGACACAGCTAGAACATCCGGGTTGGCAGAGTGTGCTAAAGCAGTGAATAGAACAAACTTAGGGAGGAGGCTTCTAATGTTAACATGCATGAAACCAAGGCTATTACGGTTACAGAAGTCGTCAAAAGAGAGCGCCTGGGGAATAGGAGTGGAGCTAGGCACTGCAGGGCCTGGATTCACCTCTACATCGCCAGATGAACAGAGTAGTAGTAGAATAATTTTTGGCCCATGGCATGTGAATGTTTATCCTTTTAAGCTTGGAAAAGAGACCCTTAAACCCAGACTTGGACCACACACCTTCTCCACTGAATAGCAAGCTAGTGATTGCTTTGCAATGCTTGCAGTTAGCCACTGATTCCTTCCAAACCACTCATTGCTGTATTTGAGATTTCCAACATGTTGTGTAATGTTGATGTCCACATTACACTGATATGTTTTATCTATAATTTCTCTTCATATGACAAGGATTGAAAAGGATTTGCCAGTAGATTGTAAACTTGATTCATGATGATTCATGACTGCTTGTCTAGCTTGCTAGCTAAGATTTCTTAAGTATGATGTTGACATGATATGTCCAATCAAAAATAGGGTAGATATAATGTGATTTGACATCATTTTATCTGTGGCCCATGACCTTGAGCCTTCTTGGATGGGCACTTCTAATGTAAATCTATGGCAGCACCCAAGCGGCTTGAAAATTGTAGCTCTCCCCGTAGATTTTGCAGTGACGTAGTGTCCCCATGAGTGACTGCACACTGAGCCAATCACAGCACAACTATAGCTAGCCTGAAACACTTGCATTTTGGTGATGCCTTACTCAATAAAGTGTGTTTATGAGGCTTTATTAACTTCTTATGGCTGGGGAGGCAGTATTGATTAGCTTGGATGAAAAAGGTGCCCAGAGTAAACTGCCTGCTACTCAGGCCCAGATGCTAAGATATGCATATTATTAGATTTGGATAGAGAACACTCTGAAGTTTCTAAAACTGTTTGAATGATGTCTGTAAGTATAACAGAACTCATATGGCAGGCAAAAACACAAGACAAAATCCAACCAGGAAGTGGGAAATCTGAGGTTTGTAGGTTTTCAAGTCTTTGCCTATCCAAGATACAGTGTAAATTTGGTCCGATTGCACTTCCTAAAGGCTTCCACTAGATATCAACAGCCTTTAGAACCTTGTTTCAGGCTTCTACTGTTGAAGGGGGAGCTAATAAGAGCTGTTTGACTAAGGGGTCTGGCAGAATGCCATGAGCTAAGTCATGCGCATGGCCGTGAGAGCGAGCTGCGTTCCCTTTCATTTCTAAAGACAAAGCAATTCTCCGGTTGGAACAGTATTGAAGATTTATGATAAAAA
Source organism: Oncorhynchus mykiss (assembly GCF_057628025.1). NCBI lineage: Eukaryota > Metazoa > Chordata > Actinopteri > Salmoniformes > Salmonidae > Oncorhynchus > Oncorhynchus mykiss. The sequence goes on from NC_143025.1 coordinate 47,682,032, forward strand.
CATCCTAAAGATTGATTCGATACTTCGTTTGACATGTTTCTACGAACTGAAATGGAACTGTTTTGACTCTTTGTCTGGACCTAGTTCTCGCGCCTTGTGAATTTGGATTTGTGAACTAAACGCGCGAACAAAAAGGAGGTATTTGGACATAAATGATGGACTTTATCGAACAAAACAAACATTTATTGTGGAACTGGGATTCCTGGGAGTGCATTCCGATGAAGATCATCAAAGGTAAATTCATATTTGTAATGCTATTTCTGACTTCTGTTGACTCCACAACAAAATAAATCAAATTAATCGCTTACCTTTGATGATCTTCAGATGTTTTCATTCACAAGACTCCCAGTTACACAATAAATGTTCCTTTTGTTCCGTAAAGATTATTTTTATATCCAAAATAACTCCGTTTGTTTGACGCGTTATGTTCAGAAATCCACAGGAAAGAGCGGTCACGACAACGCAGACAAAAATTCCAAATAATATCCGTAATGTCCACAGAAACATGTCAAGCGTTTTTTTTTATCATCAATCCTCAGGTTGTTTTTAAAATATATAATCGAATCAATCACAGCCTATTGCCAAATGGGTGATGATTTAACAAGCGCATGTAACGCCAGGTGAGTGATGGGTGTGGAGTCAGACGCAGAGAGCAGAAAGTGAACGGGAAAAAAACGCTTTAATGTCCTTTTTCAAAGTAACAGGTCCAAACTTGGGTGAAGCCCTAAACACAGGTGCAAACAAACCCAAAACCACTGTTACAAAAACCCGGACAGCGAAAACCCAAAAGACACCGATACACCACTAACGTAACAATAACAACAAGTCCGCACAAACACCAGCGGGTTAAACTAACTTAAATAACACCCATCCCAAAACCCCAACAAGGAACAGGTGAAAACAATTAGACAAAATCAAATGAAAAGGAAAAAGGGATCGGTAGCAGCTAGTAGACCGCCGACGCCGAGCGCCGAGCGCCACCCGAACAGGAAAGGGGAGCCACCTTCGGTGGTATTCGTGACAGCGCATTTGTGAAAAAAGCACTGTCATTGCACCAATGTACCTAACCGTAAACATCAATGGCTTTCTTAAAATCAATACAGAAGTATATATTTTTAAACCTGCATATTTAGTTAAAAGAAATTCATGTTAGCAGGCGATATTATCTAGTAAAATTTTGTCACTACTCTTGCGTTCTGTGTGAGCAGAGTCAGGGTATATGCAACAATTTGGTACGCCTGGATCGTTGCGAACTGTGTGAAGACCATTTCGTCGTAACATAGACCGTAATTCATTTGCCAGATTGTACATAATTATGACATAACATTGAAGGTTGTGCAATGTAACAGGAATATTTAGACTTATGGATGCCACCCGTTCGATAAAATATGGAACGGTTCCGTATTTCACTGAAAGAATAAACATTTTGTTTTCTAAATGATAGTTTCCGGATTTGAACATATTAATGACGTAAGGCTCATATTCATGTGTGTTTATTATATTATAATTAAGTCTATGATTTGATATTTGATAGTGTCATGCCCTGGCCATAGAGAGGCTTTTATTCTCTATTTTGGTTAGGCCAGGATGTGACTAGAGTGAGCATTCTAGTTTCTTTATTTCTATGTTTTCTATTTCTTTGTGTTTGGCCGGGTGTGGTTCTCAATCAGAGGCAGCTGTCTATCATTGTCTCTGATTGAGAATCATACGTAGGCAGCGCTTTCCCACCTGTGTTTTATGGGTAGTTATTTTCTGTTTTGTGTTTCTGCACCTGACAGAACTGTTCGTTGTCGTTTTGCTCTTTGTTATTTTTGTTCTAGTGTTCAGATTTTAGTAAAAATCATGAACACGTACCACGCTGCGCTTTGGTCCACTCCTTCTTCATCAGACGAGCGTTACAGAACTTCCCACCACCAAAGGACCAAGCAGCGTGGTAAGGAGGACTGGACGTGAGAGGACATCCTGGATGGCAAAGGATCCTACAAGTGGGAGGAGATCCTGGCCGGAAAAGATTGCCTGTCATGGGATTGGGTCGAATCAGCAAGGAAGGCGGAGGCAGCCAGGAAAAGGGCCAAGGATTACACGGGGACAAGGCTGGCACTAAAGACCGGGAGGCCACTCCAAAAGAAATGTGTCAGGTTGGAGACCATAGCCAACTCCCAGTGCTTACCGGAGGGAGCGTCGTACTGCTCAGGCACTGTGTTATGCTGTGGAGTGCACGGTGTCTCCAGTGCACGTTCACAGCCCGGTGCACTACATTGCAGCTCCCTGCTTCAGCCGGGCTAGAGTGGGCATCCAGCCAGGTTGGAAGATGCCGGCTCAGCGCATCTGGCCGCCAGTACGTCTCTACAGCCCGGGATATCCTGCGCCGGCTCTGCGCAATGTGTCTCCGGTGCGTCTGCACAGCCCAGTGCGTCCTGTGCCGAGCATCTACAGGGCGAAAGTAACCATCCAGCTAGGACGGGTTTTTCAGGCTCCTAGCTCGAGACCTCCAGTGCACAGAGCTGGCGCCGAATATCCGGTGCCTCTGCCTTGGACAGGGCCTCCTGTATGTCTCTCCAGCCTGGTGAGTCCTGTGCCTGCACCCAGAACTAATCCTCTTATATGTCTCCCCAGCCTGGTGAGCCCTGTGGCAGCTCCACATACCATACTGCCCAACCCTCCAGTGATGATCCATGGCACGAAGCCTCCAGTGATGATCCATGGCACGAAGCCTCCATTGATGATCCATGGCAAGACCTCCAGTGATGATCCATGGCAAGAAGCCTCCAGGGATGATCCATGGCACGAAGCTTCCAGTGAGGAGTCATGGCACAGAGCCTCCAGCGATGTTCTCCAGTCCAGAGCCTCCAGCGGCGGTCCCCAGTACGGAGCCTCCAACGACGGTCCCCAGTCCGGAGCCTCCAGCAACGACGGTCTCCAGTCCGGAGCCTCCAGAAACGACGGTCTCCAGTCCGGAGCCTCCTGCAACGACGGTCTCCAGTCCGGAGCCTCCAGCAACGACGGTGCCCAGTCCGGAGCCTCCAACAATGAGGGTGCCCAGTCCGGGGCCCGCAACGAGGGTGCCCGGTCCGGGGCCCGCAACGAGGGTGCCCAGTCCGGGGCCTGCAACGAGGGTGCCCAGTCTGGGGCCCGCAACGCTGCGCTTTGGTCTACTCCTTCATCAGACGAGCGTTACAGATAGAGCAGTCTGACTGAGCGGTGGTAGGCAGCAGTAGGCTCGTAAGCATTAATTCAAACAGCACTTTCCTGCGTTTGCCAGCAGCTCTTCGAAATGCTTGAAGCACAGCGCTGTTTATGCCTGTCAACTCCCGAGATTAGGCTGGCAATACTATAGTGCCTATAAGAACATCCAATAGTCAAAGGTATATGAAATACAAATGGTATAGAGAGAAGTAGTCCTATAATTCCTATAATAACTACAACCTTAAACTTCTTAACTGGGAATATTGAAGGCTCATGTTAAAAGGAACCACCAGCTTTCATAATCATGTTCAGAGCAACGAACTTAAACGTTAGCTTTTTTACATGGCACATAGTGCATTTTTACTTTCTTCTCCAACACTGGGTTTTTGCATTATTTAAACCAAATTGAACACGTCTCATTATTTATTTGAGACTAAATTGATTTGTATGTATTATATTAAGTTAAAATAAAAGTGTTCATTCAGTATTGTTGTAATTGTCTTTATTACAAATATATATATAAAAATTGAATGATTAATCAGTATAGGCTTTTTTTGGTCCTCCGATTATCGGTATTGGCGTTGAAAAATCATAATCGGTCGACCTCTAATTAGTACCATGGACAGCTACATCATATTTAGCTTACGTTGACTGCACAAAATCGTTTTTGGTATCTTTTCATTGTCACTGTATTAGACTAAGCATAAGTGATTAGATGATGTTAAAATGTTGAAGTTGAAGTTGAAGTTGAAGGTGCTGGAATAGTGGAAGCAGCTGCTGTTTTCATTGTGACTTGTGGTAACTCTCTGTGGTTCTAAATCACTAGTTGTTTAGTAGTCCAAAAACTTGTCGGAAACATTAGCTTGCTTGACCATACTGTACTAGGTCATGTAATTGTTTGTTAAATGCAATATGTTTTGTGGACCTCACTGAACCGATGTTGCTCCCCGGTTTTGTAAGTAAACAAATGTGTGGTTGAATTTCTTCGTCCAATTTATTCCGATTTAGGCATATATCAAGGCATATGAACTAACAGGTTATAGAGCAAACAATGCAATTATCACAACACATAGATTTTAATATGGCTTTTTCTCTCGATTGGCTTCCCCACACCGCTACTGGTGTGGAGTTACTCTGGATGGGTGGGTCCTTGGTTTTAGCTGTGTAGGTTCCTTAGATGGCTCCCCTGCCAAATCTTGATAACAGTGTCCAGTCATAGCTGAGTTTATATGCAGCTCTTCTATAGACATGACTGTGGACGATTAAGGGTTGGTGTTAATGCTCACTATGAGATGTCTACCATATGATTACAGTATTTACCACCTGTCACTTAAAACACTCCAGATTAGATGGTTCAGTGTGCATGTGCATGTGTGCATGTGATTGAGTGTGTTCATGTGATTGAGTGTGTGGGGTTGGGGGGTGGGGGGGTGAGATGAGAGAGGAATGGAATCTCTGTTTCATCCTACCAGCGCTCAAAGTCTCACGTCAGAATTAAATGTTCATCCGTGTTTCTCAAACGTCAAATTTCAAAGTTGTTCCCAATGTTTCATGTTAAGTTTAGACATTAACTCAGAATTTTTAAGGTTAGGATTAAGTTCAGGCGTGAACTACTAATTCTGAAGGTTGGGCATTAACTCCGAATGTTATAGGCTCAAAACAAAAATAACTTTCTATCACTGCATTCAATCTCGCAACCTTTGGAATCAGAGACAGATGCTTACGTCCATCCCCTTCCACAATGGACTAGCAAAACTGAAACCTACTTGAAGGTTAAAGCTCTAACTTGTGCACACTAGTGGCCGGTTTCAACGATGTCTCCCGATGTCCTCAGACACGGATGGATGTCGAATACTGACTTGTATCACGAGTGACCTAGCTGGTTTCATCAACTATTAATCCACACACACACATGGCACGCACATACACACTGCGTTTAGCTGAATGGTGGGTAATTGTTGAAGGGTGGAAATAAATGAGGACTTGTTTCCCCTTCCACTGGCTGTGTGTCCTCCCGGTGGCATCCTCCCCTCGGGGCATCATTTCAGCCAGCCGGCCCAAGGTTCAGCCTGGCCTGGGATAGCATAGCCAAGCAGGACATCCAGAGCACATGTTGGAGCAATCAGTCTCTATAATTCGGAGCCTCCCAAGTGGGGACCTAGCCAGGCAAAATGCACAGGGCATGTATGTGTCACAGCCTCCCAGAGGACAGTAGAAGTATGTCTCTAAAGGTCGTGCCTGCCCTGTCGTGTCTCCCTCTCAGTACAGATCTGGCTGCTGCAGGGGCACGCTACCCACAAGGTGACCCACAAACAGTGCAGATAGGGATCATGGCCCCAAGTAAGTAAGAGTGTGTGTTTGTGTGTGTGTGTGTGTGTGTGTGTGTGTGTGTGTGTGTGTGTGTGTGTGTGTGTGTGTGTGTGTGTGTGTGTGTGTGTGTGTGTGTGTGTGTGTGTGTGTGTGTGTGTGTGTGTGTGTGTGTGTGTGTGTGCGTGCGTGCGTGCATGCATGAGCGGGAAGTTTTATCTTGACATTACCACCCTGTTACAGCCAAACTCAGACCACACCAATGTATAAAAGGTCTTATCATTTACAGACCCCACAAGATGTTTGGGAATAACAGACCAAGACCAAGATGGAGTTTACATCTACCTCCCAAACAATCAGCCTTCATACAGTCCAAACTAAAGCCAAGGCTTGTAATTTGAGTGAATAGTATAATTAAATGTAGTCTAACATTCACTGTATCGTCTCTCTTTCTCTTTCTCTCTGTCCCTGTCTCTCTTTCTCTGTCTCACTTTGTCTCTCTCTATCCCCCCTCTCTCTTTCTGTCTCTCTTTCTGTCTCTCTTTATCTCTCTCACCGTCTCTCTCTCTTTTGGCAGTTCTGACAGTAACCTAACGTATGATGGATGGAAAAAACAGCTCTGTTCCCACATGTGTCGGTCAGAGGATGAGCCTCCCCAGCCACAGACCAGACCGGCAACACACCAACCAACCAGCCCCGCACGCACGCACATGCACACACACACGAGCACATGCACATGTAAGTGCTTTCTGCGCTTATCTGACTGGACCACATGTGGGCGCCAGCTAGGGCCATCTCTCTGGCCATCATTAAAAAGCATTTCATCTGATAGGGGCTTGGCAAACTGTCGAAGGTTGGAACATTGGTGGACTGACAGGGCCGAAGGGATGAAAGATTGTGCCGAGCGTTGCCAGGTTGTGCATATAGGATAAGGGGGTCCCGTGGAGAGTGTTGCCAGGTGTGAAGTGAACTAGTCCTTTGTGTTGTTGATGTTGGGCCCCTGGCTAAAGCTGGACAGCTGTTCTGGTCCTATTAGTAGTGCTACTCTGGATCTGGAGCTGGCCCTCAATCCAGTCTAGCTGTGGGAGGGAGGGAGTCATTGTCATTGTGACCCTTGTAAATCTTGTGTTTAGAACTGACTCTCTGGACAGGACAGGAAGTCAGTTAAGAGGCCGTGTTTGAAGAAGGCCTTTCTGATCCAAGGTGTCATTGCATTTTCTCTCTAACATCTTTCAACTGCGTATTATTATGTACTATGATATAGCTTTCTTATGAAACTCTGACATTGTTCATCACTTCTCTGTCCTCTCCCATATAATTCAGTCTGTGGGCCTTGTCTCGCGCTGCTCCCACAGAGCTGTGTATGTGCAGTGAAGCTGCAGGTGGACACCTGAGGGAACACTAATTGAGGGGCTGAGTCATAATTTTTTTTGTCATTTACATTAACTCTCCCCTGTGAGTCAGTGAGTGAGTGAGTGTGTGTGTGTGTGTGTGTGTGTGTGTGTGTGTGTGTGTGTGTGTGTGTGTGTGCGTGCGTGCGTGTGTGTGCGTGCGTGGGGAGGGAGGGGGGGGGGGGGGGTATTTATATGTTTATTAGCAAGTGGGCCCCATTTGGAGAGGTTGGAACTAAGGAAAGGCTCCCTGTTACAGTCCCACCCAGCCCTCCTTGTTGCTAATTACTGGGCCACGGTCAAGATGGCCGCCATACTTTGTGAGCTGTGGCCAGGGGTCAGAGGTCAGCGCTTCCAAATGACTGTTTATTTGTAATCTAAACAAGGGCGCTATTTAAGGCATCGTGAAGAGGCCGCCCGCTAATTATGGTAGTGATGGTGAGTCTGCCTGCCTGCCACCCCCAGCTCAGCTCAATTGCAGCCATATGCTGCCAAACTAGGGGGTCTAGCGGCCCTGTGCCCCCTGCCACCTCTTCTGCTGTATCCCTGACTGTGTGTGTGTGGGTGGGTGAGGGGTCTGTGTATGTGTGTGTGGGGGGGGGGGGGGTGTCTTTGGCTCTTCACGTGGTATAAGTAAAGGATAGCCTTAGTTTTGGTATGTATGTATACATGTCCACCTATCCATCTACCTTTAACCCTATTCCCAGATCAAACATTTTGGTATGTTGTTTACGCCACACCTTGAATAGCTGGTTGCCCACTAATTAAGGTGGGTAACCAATGTAAGTGTATCCACATCCCTGGAAAACACACAAATGCTTGCAAGCATGCACAGAAACACACACACTAACAGTCCTTAGAGGGACAGACCTGGAAAATCCCTAGAACACACACTGACAACAGTCCCACCTTCCCTCTAGACAATTTTCTGTGACTCATCTCATGATCAGTACAGTTCTGTGATGTCCACTTCAACAACATATTTTACGATTTCTATTCCTTTCTCGTTTCAGCTATTTGGTCCTCATAGCATTTCACAACCATGCCGTCTTATAATCACAACCAGTATCTTTGGAATCCAACCTGAATCAGTAGCCATGTTTAAACGCACCTTCAGTGAAGCATTACGAGACCATAAACATGTCATTGTATCTCAATAAAAATTAAACTTTGGGCGTGCTGCTGGCTCTTTACTGCAAACCAGGGGAACCAGTTACCAGACCTGCACTGTAAAGGGGTTACTGTGAATTTGACAAGTGGCAAGTAAAATTGTGTATTTCACATTACAGTACACCTACTATAATATAAACACAGTATAAAATGAGTATATTAATAAGGCCTTAACAAAGGCTTCCAAACTGGCAGCAACTACAGGGCAAAACAGACCAAAAAGATATGGCAAAATACTTAACCTTTAAACAGTAAGACACTCCAATTTGTCCCCTGCACAAATTGATGGGACACTATAACCACATACAAGTTAAATTGGTACAGCATTCTCACTCATGGGAGTACCAAATATATCTGCTTACAAGACACGCCTCAAAATATGTTAAAGAGCCAGAAACAACAATACTATGCACCACTAGTGTTCAAATCAAATCAAATCAAATTTTATTTGTCACATACACATGGTTAGCAGATGTTAATGCGAGTGTAGCGAAATGCTTGTGCTTCTAGTTCCGACAATGCAGTAATAACAAGTAATCTAACTAACAATTCCAAAACTACTGTCTTGTACACAGTGTAAGGGGATAAAGAATATGCACATAAGGATATATGAATGAGTGATGGTACAGAGCAGCATAGGCAAGATACAGTAGATCAGGGGTGTCAAAGTCAAATGGACGGAGGGCCAAATAAAAAAATCAGCTACAAGACGAGGGCCGGACTGTTCGAATGTTCATTGAAAAATTTTTAAATGACGCATATAGTCTAGTGAACCTAATTGAACCTACTGAAAACCTAACAAATATATTACAATATGATCAGATAAATAAAGCAATATTTTCTTATGGCTCTGTCAGTAATCTTTAATTTTCAACAGACACAAAAGACAAATTTCCTTTATATAAATATCCCCATAACATGAACATTAAATGAAAGAAACCGGTATTCAAGGCACCATCAGTAGACTATATTTTCTATTTTAGCAAAAGTGGGCTAAATTTACTTCAAAGAAAAAACAATAATAGCAATTTTCTATCATCCACTCAACTGAAATATTTTTAAAATATAATTGGATTGAAATACAAAAAAATAAAGTGCAAAAATCTATTAATCAAAAACAACACTTTGTTTAAGGAGAAGTAACATGCAGTGAAAACAAATATTAAATTTTAACTTTTAAACTTGAACTGAGTAAAAACTCTAAATATGTGATTGCACAGTAATGTTCACTTGTTTGAGGTTGAGGGTGATACTTGGTGGTGTCCCATCTTTTCCACAAGTTCATCAATGTTCGGGGTAAGGCTCTGAGCTGAAGAAATCCTCAGAATTGAGTGGAGGTGTTCAGCAGTAAGTCGACTTCTGTGTGATGTTTTGTTCAGGTTCATCAAAGAAAACAGTTGTTCACACAGGTATGTGCTGCCAAACATAGACAACGTTTGAGCAGCCTGGATGCGCAGCTGGGGCATTGTGCCGGGGAGGAAACGGGCGAACTCCGCAGCACCCACTGCCGCATATTTTGCCCTCAGTGCATCATTGCATTGGAGGTCAATCAACTCCATTTGGAGGTTTGGTGGTGAGCTTTCCACGTCAACAGCAAATGGGTTACCGAGCAGTTCCAACCTGCTTTTTTGTGCTTCAAAGTCAGCAAATCGGCGTCGAAAGTCAGCGGCAAGCATACCTATTTTATCAGCCAACTGTGTGCTCGGGAACGCACTGGTAGAGAGCTTCTCTTTCATGGTCTGGCAGCTGGGAAAGTGGCTCAAATTTTCTTTCCGCATCTGCGTCTCCCACAGAGTCAGTTTGGTTTTAAATGCCTTCACTGTACTGTACATATCAGAGATGACACGATCCCGACCCTGCAGCTGCAAGTTTATTGCATTCAGATGACTCGTAATGTCACACAGAAAAGCCATTTCACACAGAAACATTTCGTCTCGGAGTTGTGTTGTGTCTTTCCCTTTGCTGTCCAAGAACAGACAAATCTCCTCACGAAGCTCGAAACATCTTTGAAGCACCTTTCCCTGGCTTAGCCATCGCACCTCTGTGTGATAAGGCAAATCACCATGCTCCGTTTCTAACTCCGTCAGAAATGCCTTGAACTGGCGGTGATTCAAACCTTTGGCTCTGATAAAGTTAACTGTGCGCGTGTTGATGCTCATTACATGCTCCATTTTCAAGGCTTTACCGCACAACGCTTCCTGGTGTATGATACAATGATAAGCTGTCAGCTCACCTGTCGCGTTTTCCTCTTGCATCTTTTCCCGTATCTTCGCCACCAGTCCGCTCCTGTGTCCACACATCGCAGGTGCTCCGTCGGTTGTCAAACCCACGAGTTTTTCCCAAGGCAGCTCCATCTCATTTACACATCTTGACACCTCTTCATACAAATCATGCCCCGTAGTTGTGCCATGCATAGGACGTAAAGCCAAAAACTCCTCTGTCACGCTTAGGTTGGAGTCCACTCCGCGGATGAAAATTGACAACTGGGCAATGTCAGAAATGTCGGTGCTCTCATCCACAGCCAAGGAATATGCAATAAAATCTTTTCCCTTTTTCACAAGCTGCTCTTTTAGATTGATGGACAACTGGTCTACTCTCTCGGCAATGGTGTTTCTGCTCAGACTCACATTTAAAAAGAGTTGCCTTTTTTCTGGGCAAACTTCGTCACAAACTTTAATCATGCAGTTTTTGATGAAATCCCCCTCCGTAAATGGCCGGGCTGATTTAGCGATCTCTTCTGCCAAAATAAAACTGGCCTTGACAGCAGCCTGGCCTTGTGATTTGGCTTTTTTGAACAGAGCCTGTCGAGATTTGAGGCCTCGTTTTAATTCCTCTGCCTTTTGTAGCCTTTGTTCCATGTCCATATTCTTGTTTTTGTCCGCGTGTTTCGTTTCATAATGTCGTCTCAGATTATACTCTTTCAGTACCGCCACACTTTCTCCACACAGAAGACACACAGGTTTTCCAGCTACCTTCGTGAACATATACTCCGACTCCCACCTTGTTTGAAACCCCCGGTTCTCAGTATCCACCTTCCGTTTTGCCATTTTTGATGGGTATCTGAAAGTTAATTTTACTGTGATGCTGACGACTGCTGTGCCAATAAATATTGAAATGAAGCAGCCTACTGCTCGGTGCGTCACCTTTGCATTGTGGGAAATGTAGTATTGGTGCGTGTAAAAGATCTGCGGGCTGCCGGCTTGCTGCGGGCCGGTTCTAATAATAAATCAAGATCATCCCAGGGGCCGTAAAAAACCTTCTTGCGGGCCGGATGTGGCCCGCGGGCCTTGACTCTGACATATGTGCAGTAGATGGTATCGAGTACGGTATATACATATGAGATGAGTATGTAAACAAAGTGGCATAGTTAAAGTGGCTAGTGATACATGTATTACATAAGGATACAGTCGATGATATAGAGTACAGTATATACGTATACATATGAGATGAATAATGTAGGGTAAGTAACATTATATAAGGTAGCATTGTTTAAAGTGGCTAGTGATATATTTACATCATTTCCCATCAATTCCCATTATTAAAGTGGCTGGAGTTGAGTCAGTGTCAGTGTGTTGGCAGCAGCCACTCAGTGTTAGTGGTGCCTGTTTAACAGTCTGATGGCCTTGAGATAGAAGCTGTTTTTCAGTCTCTCGGTCCCAGCTTTGATGCACCTGTACTGACCTCGCCTTCTGGATGATAGCGGGGTGAACAGGCAGTGGCTCGGGTGGTTGATGTCCTTGATGATCTTTATGGCCTTCCTGTGACATCGGGTGGTGTAGGTGTCCTGGAGGGCAGGTAGTTTGCCCCCGGTGATGCGTTGTGAAGACCTCACTACCCTCTGGAGAGCCTTACGGTTGAGGGCGGAGCAGTTGCCGTACCAGGAGGAGATACAGCCCGCCAGGATGCTCTCGATTGTGCATCTGTAGAAGTTTGTGAGTGCTTTTGGTGACAAGCCAAATTTCTTCAGCCTCCTGAGGTTGAAGAGGCGCTGCTGCGCCTTCTTCACAAAGCTGTCTGTGTGAGTGGACCAATTCAGTTTGTCTGTGATGTGTATGCCGAGGAACTTAAAACTTGCTACCCTCTCCACTACTATTCCATCGATGTGGATAAGGGGGTGTTCCCTCTGCTGTTTCCTGAAGTCCACAATCATCTCCTTAGTTTTGTTGACGTTGAGTGTGAGGTTATTTTCCTGACACCACACTCCGAGGGCCCTCACCTCCTCCCTGTAGGCCGTCTCGTCGTTGTTGGTAATCAAGCCTACCACTGTTGTGTCGTCCGCAAACTTGATGATTGAGTTGGAGGCGTGCGTGGCCACGCAGTCGTGGGTGAACAGGGAGTACAGGAGAGGGCTCAGAACGTACCCTTGTGGGGCCCCAGTGTTGAGGATCAGCGGGGAGGAGATTTTGTTGCCTACCCTCACCACCTGGGGGCGGCCCGTCAGGAAGTCCAGTACCCAGTTGCACAGGGCGGGGTCGAGACCCAGGGTCTCGAGCTTGATGACGAGCTTGGAGGGTACTATGGTGTTGAATGCCGAGCTGTAGTCAATGAACAGCATTCTCACATAGGTATTCCTCTTGTCCAGATGGGTTAGGGCAGTGTGCAGTGTGGTTGAGATTGCATCGTCTGTGGACCTATTTGGGCGGTAAGCAAATTGGAGTGGGTCTAGGGTGTCAGGTAGGGTGGAGGTGATATGGTCCTTGACTAGTCTCTCAAAGCACTTCATGATGACGGAAGTGAGTGCTACGGGGCGGTAGTCGTTTAGCTCAGTTACCTTAGCTTTCTTGGGAACAGGAACAATGGTGGCCCTCTTGAAGCATGTGGGAACAGCAGACTGGTATAGGGATTGATTGAATATGTCCGTAAACACACCGGCCAGCTGGTCTGCGCATGCTCTGAGGGCGCGGCTGGGGATGCCGTCTGGGCCTGCAGCTTTGCGAGGGTTAACACGTTTAAATGTCTTACTCACCTCGGCTGCAGTGAAGGAGAGACCGCATGTTTTTGTTGCAGGCCGTGTCAGTGGCACTGTATTGTCCTCAAAGCGGGCAAAAAAGTTATTTAGTCTGCCTGGGAGCAGGACATCCTGGTCCGTGACTGGGCTGAATTTCTTCCTGTAGTCCGTGAATGACTGTAGACCCTGCCACATGCCTCTTGTGTCTGAGCCGTTGAATTGAGATTCTACTTTGTCTCTGTACTGACGCTTAGCTTGTTTGATAGCCTTGCAGAGGGAATTGCTGCACTGTTTGTATTCGGTCATGTTACCAGACACCTTGCCCTGATTAAAAGCAGTGGTTTGCGCTTTCAGTTTCACGCGAATGCTGCCAATCCACGGTTTCTGGTTAGGGAATGTTTTAATCGTTGCTATGGGAACGACATCTTCAACGCACGTACTAATGAACTCGCACTCAGCGTATTCGTCAATGTCGTCCTCAGCGTGGGAGCCTCTTGTTTTAGTTTCTGTCTGTAGGCAGGGATCAACAAAATGGAGTCGTGGTCAGCTTTTCCGAAAGGTGGGCGGGGCAGGGCCTTATATGCGTCGCGGAAGCTAGAGTAACAATGATCCAAGGTCTTTCCACCCCTGGTTGCGCAATCGATATGCTGATAAAATTTAGGGAGTCTTGTTTTCAGATTAGCCTTGTTAAAATCCCCAGCTACAATGAATGCAGCCTCCGGATAAATGGTTTCCAGTTTGCAAAGAGTCAAATAAAGTTCATTCAGAGCCATCGATGTGTCTGCTTGGGGGGGATATATACGGCTGTGATTATAATCAAAGAGAATTCTCTTGGTAGATAATGCGGTCTACATTTGATTGTGAGGAATTCTAAATCAGGTGAACAGAAGGATTTGAGTTCCTGTATGTTTCTTTCATCACACCATGTCACGTTAGCCATAAGGCATACGCCCCCGCCCCTCTTCTTACCAGAAAGATGTTTGTTTCTGTCTGCGCGATGCGTTGGGAAACCCGTTGGCTGCACCGCCTCGGATAGCGTCTCTCCAGTGAGCCACGTTTCCGTGAAGCAAAGAACGTTACAGTCTCTGATGTCCCTCTGGAATGCTACCCTTGCTCGGATTTCATCAACCTTGTTGTCAAGAGACTGGACATTGGCAGGAAGAATGCTAGGGAGTGGTGCACGGTGTGCCCGTCTCCGGAGTCTGACCAGAAGACCATCTCGTTTCCCTCTTTTTCGGAGTCGTTTTTTTGGGTCGCTGCATGGGATCCGCTCCGTTGTCCTGTTTGTAATGCAGAACACAGGATCCGCGTCGCGAAAAACATATTCTTGGTCGTACTGATGGTGAGTTGACGCTGATCTTATATTCAGTAGTTCTTCTCGACTGTATGTAATGAAACCTAAGATGACCTGGGGTACTAATGTAAGAAATAACACGTAAAAAAACAAAAAACTGCATAGTTTCCTAGGAACGCGAAGCGAGGTGGCCATCTCTGTCGGCGCCGGAAGTAGTCTCAGTAGGTTTTTGGTGCTCCAAAGATAAGGTACGGTACTGTATTCTGTGGGGTGGAATTACAGTACAATTCAAAATGCAGCAATTATTTGCTCCGCCCACAACATTTTCCCATATTCCACTTTACAGTATGCTGCAGTAAAAAATATTTTACTGTTGATAACACCCCAAATTACCTTATAATTTACAATTTTCCAATACAGTGGGAGTTCAAATGCTATTTGAAATAATGTCTAATACTTTAGCTAGGCTTGACTGAGCTTGCTTGGCACAATAGAACTAATAGAATGGTCGCAAAAGTGCAAACCACACCAATCTGGAAGTCCAAATGCAAAAAAATATTTGAAAGATTTAAAATAGTATTTGAACCCAGGTCTGCTGGCTATTGCACCTCCCACCTCTTTTACTTCTTAGGCACCTTGCCACATGCTTCAGTGGATCTGTTCTTTCCATCGCTGTTAAAATCTATTTTACAGGAATATTCCTTTCATTTAGAAGAACTCAGGTCGCCCTTATGTTACGTGGTACTGAGTGAGGACTTTGGTGGAACTGTAGCCGAGTTAGCTTAATACTATTTTGTGTGTGTGTGTGTGTGTGTGTGTGTGGGCGTTTGCATGTGTGTGTGTGTAACGAACGGGCCTGGTTCGGGCTCCACGCTCCCTTGCCCACTGATCCCTATCAGCGAAATGGACGGCTGGCGCTTAGTAGCTGGGCTTCCGTGGCAATTACCAGATCCCAGGAGAGGCTCCAAACCTGGCTCACAAACAAGTCACAGCCTATGTGTTGCACTGAATAAAAACCCAAACGCCCATGTAGGCTAGAAAATTTCACCCCGAAAAACAGAAAATTGGACTAGCAATAATCCCTGGCGCAGTGCTGCCTGAGGTATTTGGTTTCCCTCTGAAATATGTGCTCATCTGACGACTGAAACAGGATAGGCTCAGGGTTAAGCCACTGAAACGGCAACCCATGTCAGAAAAATACAGTGATCTTTTTTCTTCCTAGCCAAATGATTGGGTAATTTTGTTTTGATCCCCCAGTCTAAGAATGTTCAATCCATTTCAGGCAAGAACTAGAGTACAGGCAGCTATTGCATGAAGAAAACTTCAAAGTTAAAATGTTTTGTGCACCTTGAAAGTCCAAGGAGAAAGAGAAGGAGAAGGAGAAGGAGAAGGAGAAGGAGAAGGAGAAGGAGAAGGAGAAAGAAAGAAATGGAAAAGATCAGTCCCGTATTGGTTTAGCTGCACATAGTGGATGACAGCATAAATCATTGTTGATTTAGCGGTATGGTGTGTATTTATTTATTTATTTTTTAATCTGAGAAAGCTCAAGGATAAGATAAAAACATCTGGTAACACTTCACAATAATTACTGTGAAACCCTGAAGATCGGAGAAGAAATTCCAATGTTTTTTTCCCCTTCTTACTTCTTTTCTGTTTTCCTTGTGTTTGAATTTCACAACATTTGTTTTCTTTTATCCCCATTGGTATGTACATTATCAGATTGTCAAGTTTTACTTCACAATTGGGGGCTCGAATGTACAGACGTACACACACAACTATACGCTTCATGAGGTATTGACTGCACCTAGAAGCTGGATAACCATCAGTTTCTGGCAAATGAGTGATGACAGAATCAGACTTGAATTGTAATCACACATTCATGTAACAGGGATGTCATACTGTACCCCCATGCTGTATCATGTTTCACAGACATCTTTATGGGAGAGGACCACTCTAAATTTGACTAACAAGTTTGACTTAGGCCTACCTCTTTTTCAAGTCACAGTGCCACCAAGCAGGGTGACAGACTGGGTGGCACCCCCCTGCGCTGGGGTGGGATGGGGTAGAGTATCCCGGGGGGGGGGGGGGGGGTCCGCTCAGTGCCCATCACCATCATCGTCGCCAGGGGGAAAATGCCCCAAAAATACTGGGCTGGTACCATCTTGTGGTGGGGTGGGTGTCCCGGAATGGGTGTTCCGCCTGGTGCCCACCACCTGTCATGGCAGCCAGGGGGTAAAACATGCTCTCAAAGGCGACAGACAGACAGACAGACAGGCACAGGGCTCTAATTACAGAGGCTAATTAACCACATCTCAGCTGCGGAGCTGCTTCCGCTTCTGCCCTCCTCAGGAAGGGGCACCGCCGACCGGACCACCAGGACCGCCACCAGGCACACCAGGGTACCACCAGGCGTTGTGTGCCCCAAGCCCTGTGCGACCTCTGGGGGAAACCACAAGGCAGCATGAGGTAGAGACGGGAGAGAGACCTGGAGGGAGAATAAATACAGCTTTGCCTCAGACTGATAGGCATCTCCAGATTGTGGGGGCATGGGGAATCTGTGGAGGGACAGGGTACAGGGACAGGAGATGATACAGGGATGGGGACAGGGAACAGGGGCTGGGGACAGGGCTGGTGAAGGAAAGACAGGCAATAGTATTGGCTGGAATGGAATTAATGGAAGGGTATAAAACACACTTATACCGTTCCATGTATGCTGTATGCATGTATGCTGTCTATATTGCTTGTAATTGATATAAGTCAACATCTAAGTATTAAGTATTTTTACATAAATTATTATGGCTATATTAGGTGAATAACAAAAACATGAACACCACACAAGGGTTGAAAATACAAAAGGGTCACAAAGCTACAAAAGACAGCTCAGCTGGAAATAAAACAACAACAACAAAATTCTCGCTCACCTTTTGCCAAGAACGAGCGTTGCGGCCTTCCAGGTTTCACAGCCATTTTAATGACATGGAAGTGTCAGACTTGCCCCACAGCTCTTTCCACTGATATCCGACACACAAGACGCAAACAGACCGCAAACCCCCTCGGCAGATACCGCCGCTGGTCCGACTTCTATTTTCCTCCGTTTATTGTACTCCTTCAAACAACTGTTGTTGATTTGTCAATGTGATATAGTTGTCCTGCTGTGTATTTATGTGCGTGGCCCTCTGGGCATTGCTGGATTGGTAACAGGCAGTGTGCAGCATTTCAGTAGTGTGAGTGAGATTGGCAAGGTGGCCGAGATTAGTTACCTCAAAAGGCTGCAGTACGAACAAGAAAAGATCATGGGAATCCTCTTCGGGAGTTCTGTGAGGGAAATATCTAACTTAGGTATAGTTAACTGTGGGGGTATAGTTCTCTGCACCACAACAGAGAGAGAAATTGTGATGTGCGTGTTAAAATGTCACTTTTGTAGTACAAGGTCAGCCAATCCATCAGAATGGTTACAGCTGGTAGTAGATGATCCCTTAATAGTTCCACTATGTAGTATATTAGTTTCTATTACGTTTGCCCATCCTGTCAAAGCCAATTGGCCATACCAATTGCAAAGGAAAGTTTGCAATTGGCACAGTCAGCAAGAGAGCGTCGGCTGAGAAGTAAAGTTAGATCAATAAATGCTTCTCCTCATCTTAACTTCTTCATTGTTTTGGTCTAGTGAGTGGTAGTGGAGTCAGGAGGTTTTGATACTGTGATGATGTGTTAGTGGAGCGCATTGGGTGGGTGGGTGGTCACTATATTTTATGTATACAACATTTCCAAATGAGGCGCAGTAGCTGGGCGGCTGTTTACTGAGCGGCTGTTTATTTACAGAATATATGCACTATTTGAAGGAACTCTTTATGAAACGGCCGTTGAATAAACTGCCATATGGAGATAAATGTATCCCTTCAATAGAGCATTGTTTGCTACTCGATTACATGCGTTTAATATTTCTGCCTAGGTTTTGATAGATTCTTCCTGCTATGTTCTCCATTCAAAAGAGATTTTGGAAATCAAATCCAAACACAGATTAAGATTTGTCCTGGACTAAAAGGCAAGCTCAATTGAGAATAGTGTATTGGTCCAGGACTAGGACTGTGTTTGGAAAGCAGCCCCATAATGTTTACCTCAATCTTGTTATGTGTCTTGTTCCCATGGGATTTAGGGAAGTCCTCTGTTACTGCTTTGTTTGCAAATCACCCTGAGAATTCAGGCTGTGTGTGTGTGTGTGTGTGTGTGTGTGTGTGTGTGTGTGTGTGTGTGTGTGTGTGTGTGTGTGTGTGTGTGTGTGTGTGTGTGTGTGTGTGTGTGTGTGTGTGTGTGTATGTGTATGTGTATGTGTGTGTGTGTGTGTGTGTGTGTGTGTGTGCAATTGTATTCGTCTTCATTCTAAAATCCACACTGCCTTCCCAGGTGCCCACCTCTCCAGGCTGGGGTGTCGCCAGAACTATGGAGGGCGGTGGTGAGGAGGTAGGGAGGCTGGGATCTAGTCAGGACTGGGAGGTAGCGTGGTGAGGAAGTAGCACTCAGGTGGGGGCTGGGGTGTAGTCAGTACTGGAGAGGGACTAAAGCAGTAGGCACTCCGGTGGGATTGCAAGTGGAGAGAGGGACTGGATGTGGCCATTGTTGTCGAGGTGCTTGACAGACAGACATATGCTGAGCACTTGTTGGCTGCTTTTCCTTCACTCTGCGGTCTAAAACATCCCAAGCCATCTCAATCGAGTGGAGTCGGTGATTGTGGAGGCCAGGTCATCTGATGCAGCACTCCATCACTCTCCTTCTTGGTCAAATAGCCCTTACACAGCCTGGAGGTGGGTTGGGTCTTTGTCCTGTTGAAAAACAAATGATAGTCCCACTAAGAGCAAACCAGATGGGATGGCGTATCACTGAAGAATGCTGTGGTAGCCATGCTGGTTAAGTGTGCCTTGAATTCTAAATGAATCACCGACAGTGTCACCAGCAAAGCACCCCACACAATAACACCTCACACCTCCTCCTCCCGATAGCAGTTTGATACTGAATGCTCAAGGTCTTTGTTTATCTTTGTAATTAGTGATTATCAAGGCATAACATTTAGGGACACACATTATATTTGTAAAAATAAATAGGTATTTTAATAGCCTTTTTTGTTTTTATTGATCTTTACAACATGTTAAATAATTTGGTTACTTTCTAGCTTTCAAAATTATAGATATCTCTAAATCCCCAAAACATGTCACCGCAATGCTACTCATCACAACTGGGACAAGCCAAAATGCTTGCCCTAAGTAATTTAAACAATGCATAAAAATACAGTTTTGCAGTTTGAATTACTTAGTGTTTTATCATTGATACACAGTTCAATATAAACAAAAACATGTATGATGTGTAACTGTCTCTAATTGTTTTTCATGGTTTCATAGGCAAGGCAAAGGAAAGGTTTCAAATGAAACTACAATTCAATTATTACCCCAAATTGTCTGGTACATCAATTATGTTACATGCCAAATTTCTATTTTGCAGGTCTAAATTAGATTCCTTTACTATCAATAAAAATACATAGGATTTTTTTACATCCTGTATTACAGCTTAATTAACCCTCAGCTCTCATCTCTATGCCCATTAATCCTGGGAGAGATAAACCTCTCTCTGTAAATCCCTAAAGCAGATATTTTTGCTAACAGTGTTTAACTCACTGTGGTGTGAGCATGGGTTTCTCAGAGTGCGCTTGTGCCTTAAAGGGGCAATCTGCGCCTCCCGAGTGGTGCAGTGGTCTAAGGCTAGCTGTGCCACTATCCTGGTTCGAGTCCAGGCTCTGACCAGGAGACCCATGAGGCAGCACACAATTGTTTTACTCCAATGTTTTAAAACAAAGTACAGTGCATTCAGAAATTATTCAGTCCCTTTGACTTTTTCCACATTTTGTTACGTTGTTACGTTATGCCTTATTCTAAAATTGATTAAATTAAAAAAAATACTATCTACACACAATACCCCATAATGGCAAAGTGAAAACAGTTTCTTGGAAATTTGAGCAAATGTTTTAAAAATAAAAAACAGAAATAGACTCGGGTGCATCCTGTTTCCATTGATCATCCTTGAGATGTTTATACAACTTGATTGCAGTCCACCTGTGTTCATTTCAATTCATTGTGCATGATTTGGAAAGGCACACACCTGTCTATGTAAGTTCTCACAGTTGACAG